>NW_024870454.1:366576-490082 GCF_013358625.1 Macadamia integrifolia | reverse complement strand
GTCACCAGTGTTTTGACTATAACTTTTTGGTCCGACCTTGGATTGATTTGAGATCAGTTGTGTTGGACTCACAACTCAATTTCCTACAACTTCTATGAAGGTTTCATCTCCTGATACTAACTTTAAGATTCCCTAAATACCCTTGAGTTAGGTTACTGTGTGTTCCACACCACTTAGAAATTTTCCATACCTACTCAAGCATGCTCTATGGTCATTCTAATATGATGCAATGCACATGCATGAGGTGAGTGCATATAAGTATGTGGAAATTACAAATTACATTAAAAATAACTAATCTATCCTAATGGTCTTCTTCTTCACTTGAATCTTCCATTCTTTAGCCCTTCATCTTCTTTCCTTCTTGTTTGCTGTTTCATGTGTTTAAGCTTAGCTTCATGTCTTGATTCGACCTTTGATCTTCTAAGAGTTTCTTCAAGCTAATCACACTTTAACAATCAAGTTAAAGATGTATGTTTGTTTGTTAACACCAAAACATGGCAAGGAGTGTGGACATGTTTCCCAACAATCTCCCCCTTTTTGGTGATGACAAACAAACATAGACAATGAAACCAAATACAAGAAATAATTTGACTATCTTTGTGTAAAGATCAATAGATAATGAAATGCAGAGCCAGAAAGGAAACAAGGATAGATAAAGTCATTTCCATAAACAGTTTAAAGATAATATTATCATTATCATTATCATTCTGATACCAATTGTCATTGTCAGAAGTTATCTTCTCCCCCTTTTGTCAACAGCAAAAAGGTAAAAAAAAAAAAAAAAAAAATACTCCCCCTGAGTATGTGCCACATAGAAGAAGTAGCATAAGTTCAACTTTCCATAAATGTCAAAGTATATAATAAAAAGCGACTGAAACAAACATAAAATTTGCAAGAAGAAAACATAAGTTCTAATCTGCTGCATCCTCATCCTCCATGTCCGTCTCGTCATTGTCTTCTGCATCATCCTCAGCGTCTTCTTCGTTGCGGAGGAGCTTGAGAATCTCATTCTGCTTTCTTTCCATTTTTGCCAACTGAGCAAGGATGATATTTCCAACTTTCTGAAGATCAGCAACAGTTGCATAGGCTGAGGTCTCATCACTGCCTGGTTGTTGTGGCTGGCTGGGTCCAGCAGTAGCCTTTTTGGAGTGTGTGGACTGCTGGGGAAGAAGATGCATCTTTCGAATGGTGGAAATATTGATCTCTTGGGGAAAGGGATCAAATGATTCACCAGAAAAATCTACTTGAAAGTGGTCCATGATTTGGCAAATCATCCGTCCATAGGGTAGATTTCCCTTTTGAAGTCTATCACCATGGGTAATCATTGTTTTGAGCATGATGTAAGGAAGGTTGATGGGTACACTTTTGCAAACACAGTAGGTAAGATAGGCATGAAATGGGGAGACTTCATCTCTATGACCACTCTTTGGGAGAATGTTGTAAGAGATGATAAGATTGACAATCCTCCCTATATCCGTAAGTTCTTTAGCCTTAATTTGGTGTGTATTAGCATATTCCTTCATAATGCTAGAATATACACAGTCAACATCCATGAATTGTTCTATGTAGGTCTTGGATTGGTAGTACTTGAGGTCCCCTACCATAGAAATATCTAGGATTTCTCCTAAAATTAGGATGTCGAGGTCTATTGGAACGCCCTTAACATAGGAATGGACCATAAGGGTGTCACCTTCACCAGAGAAGGTAAGATTGCAAAAGAACATTTTGACTAAATGGGGATAACAATGGGAGTCAAGTTTGAGAATGTTACCCCATCCCAAAGCATCAAAAAGTTCTTTGATGTCATACCTGGATAAAGAGTCGGTATCGATGGTCCTACCTTGCTCTATGTTGCGAGAGATGTAGAGATCTCATGATTCTTGAGCAATGGTGGAGGAGAACCATGGATCTTTGTCAGTGGCCTTCCTTTTTCCTTTATGAGCCACGGTTTTCTTACCTCTATTTGGGCAGTGAGAGTCCATGATGATTAGAGGGGTAAGAGAGAAAGAGATGCAAGGGTTTTGGGAGATGAATAGGAATGAATCTCAAGAGGAATGAAGTTCTAGGTTAGGGTTTTGGGAGATGAATAGTCGAAATAGGGTTTTAGACCAAATAGGATTCCAAAGTTGTGGAAAAAATGGGTTAAAAAGTTGATTTTAAAGAGTTGAGAATCGAATTTTCGACGGCGTCGGTCGACCGGTATATTGTGGCGGTCGATCGGTCTCCCTTTCGGTTAGAGGCGGTCGACCGGAAGTCCTTGGCGGTCGACCGTAAAACCATTCGATCAGTGGCGGTCGACCGGTATACAGGGGCGATCGATCGGTTGATTCTAAAAAAACTTTATTGCTGTGGAAAGGATTTTTCAAGTCCGGGCTTTTGGAAAGAATTTGCAAAAAGGAATGTTTATTTAACCAAATGGGTTACAAATGCCAAGTTCCTTCCTTAGGAAACTAAAACGCTCTTCACCAAGAGGTTTAGTAAATATATTTGCGAGTTGTTTATCAGTTTCAATGAATTCTAGAGAGACATCACCATTTTGAATGGTGTCTCGTAGAAAGTGGTGTCGGATATCAATGTGCTTTGCCCTTGAGTGTAAAATGGGATTTTTACTCAAGTTTATGGCACTGGTGTTATCGCACATGATTGGGCAAGATTCGAAACGCACTCCAAAGTCCTGGAGAGTTTGCTTCATCCAAAGGATTTGAGCACAACATCTACCAGCTGTAACATATTCAGCTTCTGTGGTAGATAAAGCAACGGAGTTTTGTTTCTTGCTAAACCAAGAGACAAGGCAAGAGCCGAGAAAGTGACAAGTACCACTGGTACTTTTTCTGTCAATATGGCAACCTGCGAAATCAGCATCTGAAAAGCTGACCAAGTCAAGGGGTTGGTTTTTGGGGTACCATAACCCAACATCACAAGTGATTTTCAGATATTTAAAGATTCTTTTTACAGCAGTGAAGTGTGATCTCTTGGGATCAGCTTGAAACCGAGCACATGCACATACACTGTACATGATGTCAGGTCTACTTGCTGTTAGATATAGAAGGCTTCCAATCATGCCTCTATATCTAGTTACATCCTCAGAAGGTCCATTCTCATCCTTGGTTAGTTTCAAGGATGAGCTCATCGGAGTGTCTGAAGATTTTTTACTGTTAATGTCAAATTTCTTTAGCAGCTCCTTGGTGTATTTGCTTTGATTTATGAAAATTCTATTATCAGTCTGTTTTATTTGAAGTCCAAGGAAGAAATTTAACTCTCCCATCATGCTCATTTCAAATTCATTGCTCATTTTGTTACTGAATTCAGTACACATTCTCTCATTGGTTGAGCCAAAAATGATATCATCTACATAGATTTGAACAATGAGTATGTCATTCTTCAGGTTCTTCACAAACAGGGTTGTGTCAATCCTCCCCCTTGAGAAGCCACTTTCTATCAAGAAAGTGCTTAATCTCTCATACCAAGCTCTAGGGGCTTGTTTGAGTCCATATAGAGCTTTCTCAAGTTTATAGACATGGTTTGGAAACTTAGGGTCTTCAAGGCCGGGAGGTTGAGCTACATATACCTCTTCTTGAATGTATCCATTCAAGAAGGCACTTTTGACATCCATTTGATATAGTTTAAAGTTCTTATGGCATGCAAAAGCTAGTAACATTCTAATGGACTCCAACCTTGCTGCTGGTGCATAGGTTTCATCATAGTCTATTCCCTCTTGCTGGTTATACCCTTTGGCAACTAATCTTGCTTTGTTTCTCACTATGGTCCCATCTTCATCCAGTTTATTACGGAAAACCCACTTAGTGCCTATGATGGTGTGGTGGTCAGGTCTAGGGACAAGTTCCCATACCTTGCTTCTTTCAAACTGGTGAAGCTCCTCTTGCATAGCTATAATCCAATCACTGTCTTTTAGTGTTTCTTCTATGTTTTTGGGTTCGATCCTTGAGATAAATGCAGTGTGATTGCATACCTCTCGGGTTTTAGATCTAGTCTGGATTTCTCCATCTAGATCTCCTATGATGTTTTCTAGGGGATGATTCCTATGAGGAATGACTTCCTTAGGTAGTGTTTCTAATTTTTCTATGATAGCATCATTTGAATCGTTAAGAGAAATATCATTAGTTTTGTTTTTAAGTTCATCAATAATATCATCATCATCAGCAAGAGATTTATTTAAATCGTTAGGTAAAGATTCATCAAATCTTACATTCATAGATTCCTCAACCATTAAGGATTTTTTATTAAAAATTCTATATGCCCTACTGTTGAGTGAGTATCCTAAGAATATCCCTTCATCAGATTTTGCATCAAATTTTCCAAGATGGTTTTTGGTGTTTAGGATGAAGCATTTACATCCAAATACTCTAAAGTAGTTTACTTTTGGTATTTTACCAAAATATAGTTCATAAGGTGTTTTAGAAAGCAAAGGTCTAAGGATTATTCTATTTAGTACATAACACGTTGTATTTACAGCTTCAGCCCAAAAGTACTTAGGCAAAGTGTATTCATTAAGCATAGTCCTTGCAGTCTCTTGTAATGACCTGTTTTTCCTTTCAACTACTCCATTTGATTGAGGTGTTCTAGGAGCGGAGAAGTTATGTTCAATACCATACTTGTTGCAGTATAAGTCAAATTTACTTATATTGTCAAATTCTCCTCCATGGTCACTCCTAACAGAGGTTATAGTATACCCTTTCTGATTTTGCAATTTGTTACATAGAGTTGCAAATTCATCAAAGGCATCATGTTTATTTTTCAGAAAAACAGTCCAAGTGTACCTAGAGTAGTCATCAACAATTACAAAGGTGTAATTTTTACCACTCATACTAGAAATGTTGATAGGTCCAAATATGTCTAGATGAAGTAGTTCTAATGGTCTAGAGGAAGAGACAATATTTTTCGATTTGTGGGAAACTTTGGTTTGTTTGCCTTTTTGACAGGCATCACAAAAGCTATCTTTTTCATACTTGATTTTAGGGAGGTTTCTCACAAGATCATTGGATGCTATGGTTTGAATCAGCTTGACATTTATATGTCCAAGTCTTCTATGCCATAATGAATATTCACTATGGTTAGAAACCAAGCATGCATTTAAGGAACTTACTTTATCAAGTATACAAACATAAATGTTGTTTTTCCTAGATCCTTTTAGTATTAGATTACCATTTGTATCTTCAATACAACAGTGGGAGACATTGAATTCTACTTTGTATCCAATACTACATAATTGACTTACACTTAGGAGATTGTAGTTCAAATTTTTCACAAAGTAAACGTTCGAGATTGAAATACCTCCAAGTTTTATTTTTCCAATACCAGCAATCTTTCCTTTGCTGTCATCTCCAAAGGAGACCCATCCTCCATCATAGTCTCGTAAGCTTGAGAATAGGTTCTTGTTGGATGTCATGTGTTTGGAGCATCCACTGTCGATGACCCATTCAGCTTCCACCTTATTCTTCAAGCAAACCTATAACAGAAATTTAATCGTACATTGGTCCCCATAATCTCATGGGTCCACCATTGTTAGTGTCAAACTTCCCGACTGGAACCCAAATGGTTTTGTACTTTTTAGGATTTTGGTTCTGCCTTTGGAATGGCCTTAGGTTTCTTTGAGTCCTCTGATTTTCATAAGATCCATTTGATCTTGGAGTATAGTATCTATAGAGTCCTTGGTTTTGGTATTTCCCTTGTGGTCTATAAGTCTCACTAGGATAGTTCTTGTATCCTTGGAATTGCCTTTGGGGCCTCTCAATAGAGTACTCTCTATGAGGTTGGGTTTTTCTATACCTGGGCATAGGTCTAGAGTTTTCTTGAGGCCTATATTGCCTTCTTAGGGGTGTGTAGTAGTAGGCATGGTTTACTCTTGATCTCTCAGTTTGAGAGTTGGGCTTTTTCTTGAGGTGACACTGTTTTATGGAATGTCCTGACTTTTTACAAAAATCACATTTAATGTAGGAGGTGGATGGTTGGTTTCTTTGGTCACCCCTTCTTGGATTTCTATATGGATTTTGTCCATTGTAACCCAGTCCTTCTCTTTCATTTGGACTCTTCCTTTGAGAACCTAGAAGGTTGTCAAGGTTCTTTTGCCCCTGGGTAAATGTGCAGAGGGTGGAGTTCAACTTAAAGTTTTCTTCCTCCAGTTCACTTACCTTTGAGGTTAGTGCCTCCACTCTCTTATTTAGTGTTTCAACCTCCTTTTCAAGTTTACTTTTATCAGACTCTAATTTTATACTTTCTTCATATAAGGCCTCGAAGGCTTCTTGAAGTTCCTCATTAGAGTCCCTTACTAAAAGTTCAGGTTGAATTTCACATACCTCTTGTTCTTCATCTCCGATGGCCATCAAGGCGAGGTTGGTGACTTCTTCTCCAAATTCACTTTTCTCTTCATCACTTGAGTCCCATGTAGCTGCATAGGCCTTTCTTTTTGATTTATTTGGGCATTCAGTTCTGAAATGTCCAGGCTTTCTGCACTCAAAACACACTATGTCTTTAGTAGGAATTTCCTTGGGTTTAATTTTTGTTTTACCTTTTTCCCCATAGGATTTGTCACCGTAGGATTTGTTCTTGTGTTGGAATCTTCCTTTCTGTTTGAGGAATTTGTTGAATTTCCTCGTGATGAGTGAAATTTCCTTTTCCATGTCGAATTCTTCATCTTCTTCATCATCACTTACTTCTTCGATAGGTTGAGTTGATTTTAGCGCTATGGTTCTCCTTTTCTCAGAATTTGGTTTGTCGGCATTCAGCTCTACTTCATGCGTTTGGAGAGATCCAAGTAAGTAGTCCAAGGAGATTTTCGTCAAATCTTTGGCTTCTTCGATTGCTGTTTTCTTGGGTCTCCAAGCTGCAGGTAAGGCTCTTAAGATTTTTCTGACTTTCTCAGCGTTAGTATAAGTCTTGCCTAAACCTTTAAGATTATTCACAATGTCAGTAAATCTAGTGAACATAGAAGTTATTGACTCATCTTCTTTCATAGAGAATGACTCGTAATCAGAGACAAGTTGATCTACCTTTCTTTCTTTTACCTCTGCTGTACCTTCGTGTGTGACAAGAAGCATATCCCAAATTTCTTTAGCCGTGTCACATGCAATGACTCGGTTGAACTCTTGTTCATTGAGGGCACATTGAAGGAATGTAATGGCACGGAAGTTGTACTGGATGAGGGTGATATCTTCAGCTGTCCATTCTCCTTCATCCTTAGGTACTGTCTTTCCATCAACTATCTTGGTGATAGTGTATGGTCCATTCTCTATGGCTCTCCATACAAGAATGTTGTGACCACACACAAAATTCTTGAATCTGCACTTCCAGAAAGAAAAGTTTTCTCCATTAAAGTACGGGGGTCTCGAGGCGTTCATGCCTTCTGGTGGTCCTGTGGTCATGGTCTTTGACTCACTTTAAGACAACTTAGTCTTATATATTGAGCTCCCACTCTGATACCAATTGAAATAACCTAGAGGTGGGGTGAATAGGTTATACTAGTGAAATTTTAACTCTTTTCGATGTATAGAACACAAGTGTGATTGTAATTTAAAACAATGCGGAATAAATAAAATAGGCACAATCACACAACACAAGATTTATAGTGGTTCGACTCAATCCGAGTCTAGTCCACTCCCTACAAGAATCCTCTTGTAAGGTATTCCACTAGTTCTCCCTTTCAGTACAGTAGGTAGGGAAGAAAACCTTTACAATCTTTTTCACGGATAAGAGTATCCTTACAAATCTCCTTTTCAGGCAGAGAGACGCCTTCATAATCTCTTTTAGAGGTAGAGAGAGACCTTTCTCTTTTTAGGATAAGAGTATCCTTACAATCCTAAGTACAGTCTAGAATTGTAAAACAAACAGAAAATAAGAAATAGTGGAATAAGAGGAATACCTCAAGTATGGTGCAAATGAGAGTGAATAATAAATGATGAGTGATACACCTTATGTAAAGTCCTCTCTTACGGCTTTGACTTGCACAGGAGAGAGTAGAGAACTTTAATTAAGACTGAAGCCTCTTCTTTGGGATTTGTGTAACAGAATAACTCAAGTAGAATAAACTTCTCTAATGCTTGGAATAATGCTCTTTAAGCTCTTTCTTAATGAATAATTAATTAAGAGTGATTAGGGTATTTATAGGTGAACTTAGTGAAGCATTTTAGGTAGGGAATCAAGCTCTAACGGACATATTCTGGGTATACCGGTCGACCGCCATTAGTAGCCGGTCGACCGCTAAGAGCCGTTGTAGGGAAAAAAATAGCTGTTGGAGTACTTCCAGACAGGCACCGGTCGACCGGGACTTTCAGCCGGTTGACCGCCTATGGTCTCGAACAGGTCCGGTCGACCGGAGCTTCCAGTCGGTCGACCGCCTATAGTCTCGGTTGGTTCCGGTCGACCGGGGATTCCAGCCGGTCGATCGTCAACATGACATGCTCTGTCATACTGACCAGTCACCAGTGTTTTGACTATAACGTTTTGGTCCGACCTTGGATTGATTTGAGATCAGTTGTGTTGGACTCACAACTCAATTTCCTACAACTTTTATGAAGGTTTCATCTCCTGATTCTAACTTTAAGATTCCCTAAATACCCTTGAGTTAGGTTACTGTGTGTTCCACACCACTTAGAAATTTTCCATACCTACTCAAGCATGCTCTATGGTCATTCTAATATGATGCAATGCACATGCATGAGGTGAGTACATATAAGTATGTGGAAATTACAAATTACATTAAAAATAACTAATCTATCCTAGTGGTCTTCTTCTTCACTTGAATCTTCCATTCTTTAGCCCTTCATCTTCTTTCCTTCTTGTTTGCTGTTTCATGTCTTTAAGCTAATCACACTTTAACAATCAAGTTAAAGATGTATGTTTGTTTGTTAACACCAAAACATGGCAAGGAGTGTGGACATGTTTCCCAACAAGAGTGTGGTGGGAGAGGTAGCACTTACCTCCGGTAAGGATGCGCGTAGCCAGGAGCAAGTGTGAGTCTAAACCCTTTCTCCTTCTTCTTCCCCCTCCTTTTTCTTCCTTTCTCTTCTCTCCTTCCTCTCTCTCATGTTCTTGTACAAGTGAGAAATGAATGATTCTTCATTTCCACTTATATAGTAAGTTAGGTCCTTAGGGTCTGTTTAGCTGGTCCTAGTCCTGTCTGAGTAGGTTAATCTAACTTCCGGCGCACGTGGACCCAACCCCCTTGGTCCGTAGGGTGCACACATCATAAGGAAGGTGTGGAGGGAGCATTTGGAATCATTTGGGGTTGTCTACAATGCGGTGGTGGAGCCCACGGGCATCGGAACCCAACCAACAACCTAAATGGCCAACGAAAACAGGTCAGTGGAAACAGGCCCAAGCTATTTCTGGTGGTAAACTGTCTTAACTGCTTGTTGTCCACCAGTTGGTCTTGCACAAGTAGTTGCCCTAGGCTGTGTTTATGGTCTTTCGATAGTTTTGGTACGTGTCGGGATTCGTGTGTGGGGTGTCGGGTCACTTACCATCTGGGATCGCAAGGTCTAAATCCCCTCTAGTTGGATTGGCAAGCAATACACGAGCACATGGGGTCATCTCTCCCCCTTCTACAATGGGCAGCCATAAGCCAAAACCTAGTGGTACTTTCCACCTCCGGTCTGAGACCTATCACAATAGTTCAAATTAGACGGGGTCAGGGCATGGGTGTAACACTACGGGTTGGACAAAGATGATATCAACCAATCCCATTGGGAATGAGCCTAGACTAGACATTAATTCACCCGGTTGTCATTAAAAAACTGGTTTTTCCCCACCTTATTACTCATCATCCATACCAATCCAATGAATGCTATATGCCAAGAATCAAAATCAAACAAGGCCGATACCAATCAAATCCAATCGATTCTAGTCGGTCCAATCCAATTCCTCAAACCGTGGTCTAGCATCACAAATCTGTATGAGGTTTGTGTTTTTAACTTTTCATTAGTAAACAACATGCCGATAATGGGATGTACCACCCCAAGTTCAGGGTAGGATCATACGGAAAATTTTTGTCTGCTCCCAAAATTCTACTACCCCTAGTAGCACAACCAAGTAAATAGAATCTTAGGGTAGGGGTAGAAAATACCCTCCTAGAGTGGAATTTTCCAATCAACCCAAAGATTCCATTTATTTCTACTATTGGGGTTGGATATTGCTCATAGACAGTTAAAATGGAACCGCAAAAAAACTTTGTTTAGGATGATGCATTTAAAAATACTTAAAAAAATTAACAGAATAGTCAAAAAAGAGGTCAAACATTTCAAAAATGGGAAAAAAATGAAAACGCACAGTACATGTTTAAAACGCTAGATTTTTTAAGTACGAAGCCAAAAAAATGACAATATACACATACAAATTGAGGAATTATTCCATAATTAATGTCTACATTCACAAGTTTAAAACAAAAGGAAATTCCACTCCCCTCCCTTGGCCTTTTTATTTATTACACCTCCCCTGCGAAGTTTAAAAATACATAACGCTCCCTTCGATGTTGTAGATTCTATCAATCGTATCCATGCCATGAGTTGCCCACCGTTAAGTGATGACACAAGATATAGTATTTCATTTAAACCCCAAAAGACCCTTACTTTAATGTGAGATTACATATTTGCCCCTCAGTCAGAAAACTAAGTTTCATCTTCTTCCTTTATTGGAATCAAAATAAAGGCAATAAGCAACTTGAAGGTTAGTTCCTAACAACGGCTTCAAGTCTTGAGTTCATCTTTATTCTTTTATGTTGCTGCTCGAGCAGTGAGCAAAGCTATCTTACTCATCTTAGTTGGGCTTTGTTTGGAGAGAAAGAGAGAGGATGGCTCCTGGTGCAGTAATGACATCAGAGTTGCAAGTGGAAGAAGTGACTTTCCCTAGAAGTGTGAAGCCTCCAGGCTCAACCAACACACTCTTTCTGGGTGGTGCAGGTGGGTTTTAGGGGTTTATTCTATTTTATGTTTTACAATGATCATAGAGCAATGATTCAACAAGAGCAAATGAAATTTCCTCCCAAGCCCTCTACTATTCTTCCCCCAACTAAGATCTCCTTCTATGTGAATGGAAATGAATGAGAAATGGCTGGTGTGATTTGGGTTTTTCAATTTCAGGTGTGATAGGATTGGAGCTACATGACGGTTCATAAAGTTCATCACCATCAGTGGCAGGAAGCCCTTCCCTCACTCACCGCTAAGTGGAAGGGGAAGACCATTGATGAACTCACCTCCTCCCTTGACTTTTTCTTTGATATTGTCTCGGGGCTGTAAACCTCTCTCTCTCTCTCTCTCTCTCTCTCTCTCTCTCTCTCTCTCTCTCTCTCCTCTGTTCTTTGTTAGAATTAGATACCCTTAAAACAGATTCAAATTACAGATCAGAACCCTCTCTAGCTCAAAAGAAATTAGTAGAATTGAATTTATGTGCGCAAGTGAATTCAAGAAATTCATAAAGGTGACAATGTTAAAGCCATTGATAGGTCAAATGTGCATAGAGAAGGTAACGGAGAACTATGTGGCTTACTGGAAAAAGCCATTAAGAGTGATGCAGAGGCCAAGGTGGTGGAGGAGTTCACGGATACCTTTAAGGATGAGAACTTCCCATCTCTAACTTCCATCCTCTTCACTCTTTTCCCCCATGGCTCCCTTACAGTTCATTCTTTTTCTGTTATCCATTAATTGTTTTCCTTTATAATGACTTGGGTTTGATTCCTACTTTTCTCTTTTCTATGATTTAATATGTAGATTGAATCCTCCAAAGTAAAAGATAGGGTGATACCAAAAGTAGGGAGTGCAGTGATAGAGAACAAATAGCTGGCGGAGGCAGTGCTGGAGTCCATCGGCAAGCATGGAGTTTCCCCTTCGGCGAAGCAAAGCTTGGCATGGCGGATTCATAGATTGTTGTTGTTTGAGTCTTGAGCTTAAAAATAGATGGGGTAATAACTATCATTTGACATGTAACTCTATCAATGTTAACATTACAGGGGATGAAGTAATTTTAAACTTCACGGGGGAGGAGAGTGTAATAAATGAAAACATCAGGGGAGGTGAGTGAAATTTCCTCTTAAAACAATTGGATGAATTATATAAATAGTGTGATGAAGAGATACATAAGAGGGGCTTGCTTGATGGACAAATATTATGGATTATATCTTTATGTTCAAATAATCAATCCTGAGAAGATTTTATATTTATTTTTATTTTTGTTTCACTACTTGTATGTTGTTTTCAAACCCAGTTGGCCCGACCTCAGACATTTTAATAACAAGTTGGGCTCATAAAGGGTCAATACTTTAGATTCTAATTAGGCTTTGCAACTCGAGTGAGAAGAGTTTTGAAGCAAAGAAATCACAATTTACTCAAACATAGAGATGAGCCGTAGGGATGTAAACAGATCAAATTCGGATTGGATGTGATTGGATGCAAATATTTTTAGATAGGATACAGATACATTTAAATGGATATGGATGCAGATCGAATTCAGATTTTTTAACTATCTGTTTACTCTCTGAATTGTACAATTCGGACCTTCCTCCCCCAAATGGACCGCCACCATCCTGTGCTCTCACATCACTACAACCAGTGGATCCTAATGAGAATGACTAATGGGGATGAGACGATCATCCCAAACGGAAGGCCACCATCTTCTGCTACAACCAGTGGATCCTAATGGGGATGATTAATGGGGCTCATCCCCAGATGGATAACTATCGTCTACACAACTCGCTTACCGGTGAAAAATGTAGGAACAAATCATCGGTATTCTATCAAAAAACAAAACAAATCATTCGTCAAAATTGATGATTAATGCTTTAAGAGACATAAATTCAGGGTCCATCTTCACCATCTTTGATTAGATTACAGATGTCAGAGCACTCCACCAGGCTGCATAAAACATATATAAAGATGAAGATGAAGATGAAGATGAAGATGAAGATGATGATGATGATGATGATGATGATGATAATGCACACGAGGAAAAGAGGGAGGATAACATTGAGATTTTAGAGAGAGAAAACATATACCAGTATTGACGGCTTCGGAAGCCTTGCTTGAAGACCACAAGAGGCCTGCAAAACAGAGACCAAATTAAATAGGGAAATTGTAGAGATTTTCTGAATGGGTGAGATGATTCAATATTGAAAACCTTCTAGCGTTGAGGGGACCCTCAGCAGGAGAACCAGCACCACCACGAATGCAAGTGGTTACACACTTGATGGTGCAAGATTCGGCCTTCCTCGATTTTGGGCGTTGGATCCTGGCCTGCTTGCAGTCAGTGGGAGAAGCACACTCACTCAAAAGCATCTGTGGGATGTTGGACAGAGTCTCCTCACCCTCAGGGGGTGGTGGTGGAGAGGCAGTTGCGGTGGCAACCACCGTGGAGAAGACCATCATCGCCGCTATAAGAAGGGCGATTGGTAGATTGCAGTTACTGCTGGTTGCTGCTCTGGTACCAATCTGCTGCAGCTTCTTCTGGGTAGTGTTGGGATGGTATCCATGTCTATTATTATAGCTGCTAGTGTTGTTAGAACCAACAAAGCACACGAATGCTTCTGTGTTGCCGCACCTCTTACAGCTACAGAAGGTGGCTCTACTACATCGGCGAGGCCAATACGGAGTTGTAAACCTTAACCTATGGAAAACAAGAGGTGAAGCCAGAGGAGCTGGAGCAGTCCCATAACAAATCATCATACTTTTCCTCTAGCGGATTTGATTTTGAAGTTCCATGGTCGGGCTTCTCTAGCCTTAATTTCGTTCATCCCTCTCTCTCTCTCTCCCCCCAGTACGTCGATGTTATGTTCCGCTGCAATTGAACAAAACATTCGAACCTAAAAAACAAATAAACTTGAATCACTACCTTATCCTTTCTCCCTTCCCTACCAATGCTGGGTGTACGCGTTTGTGCTCTCTCTCTCTCTCTCTCTCTTTGCATTAAAGGGAAGAAAGTGAAATTTTAAGGGTAAAATATTTGCACACTATCAGCTGAAATTTAAAACTGCATGCAGCACCCCTTTCAAGACTCAAATTAGTGTAGCAATCCCAGTAAAATGTCCTATATACCCCCTAATTTCAGTGTTTCCATGTAATACTCTCCCTCTAAGGCTTGAAAGTGCACATTGGTGGCGAATAGATACCTTCCCCAGTTTTTAAACCCGAAAAATAAACTTTTTATTTTTTACTTTTGGAAGAAAGTTTTCTGTGGGGGCGGGGGGAGTGTGGCCCCTAAGCCAAGATACTTGAGGGTGTGAAATGACCAGCTCGCCTCCCCTGAAAGGGAAAATGATATTTTTGTAGATGCTTGACCCTTGTGCACGCATATGAACACACTCCCCCATAGAAAGTAGTCCCCCCTTTTTTAGCAACAAAAAATAAAATTTTAAGGCAAGAGAACTTTGTCTGCTTGCACGGCCATTGCGTTGGCACACAGGCCAATGGGAGGGTGCATAGAGGCATACAGGCGGGGGGTAGTATGGTCTTTTTGTGCCCACCTGTGTGAGAGCATAGAGACACGCAAGCAGGCAAGATTCTTTTCTCCATAATTTTATTAGAAAAAGTTTAAGAAGGAGAAACTCTTTCCCATAAAAGCGAAATTTACAAGGTATGGGGGTGGATGAATCCACCACACATGCAACAAACCTAAGGCCAAAGCACCTTTGGCAAGGAAATGAGCCTCTTTATTGGAACCGAGGAAAAATATGAAAGAAAACAATAGAGAATAAGGAAGTTAAACACAAAATGTCTTCTACAACTGCTCTAGTAGCCAAGTCCAAAGGAGACTCCAAATTATACAAGCATTTTATAATTGATTGGCAATCACTAAAATGGCTAAAGGGTCTAAACCCAGAGCTTTTCCTAACAAAAGCCCATCAAAAATGCCTTCGGCTTCTATAGTCGTAATGGAAAAACCACTCCAATCTTGCATTTTTCAGCCATAAAGGAGACTTCATTACCACACCTCGGCTACCCTTGTGAACGAAGCAATCCAAGCTCCATTAGAAATAATGATAAAGTAACCTGGAGGCATAGAAAAAACATGACGCTCAGCAGAAACAACTAGAAATGTAAGACATCTTAGCATTGGCAATACACAGATATCCTTCTATAAAAGAACCAGAAATGGTGTTACACCCGTACCTTAACCCGGTCTAGTTTAAACTTTTGTGATAGATATTGGACCAAAAATATGGAGTACCAACGGGTTTTGGATTGCGGCAGTTCATTGCAAGAAGGAAAGGGATGACATCACTTGCTTGTGCATTTCATGTAAGTCTAATTGGAGAGGATTCAAGCCTTCCGACCCCAAGCGGTAAGTGACCCGACACCTCCCTACCCGAGTCCTGGAACATACCCAAAATTTTTGGAAGACCATACTCATAACATAGGGTAACACCATATGGAATGACCAAGTGAGGACATCAGGCAGTCAAGGCACAAAGCTCCCTTGACCATCGGAAACAAGGCCACCAAAAGCACTTGGGCTGAATCTGGTGACCCTAAATCCAGTGGTCTAATAGGCTGCTGGTTGGGTTCCGATGCCCGTGGACCCACCACCCGCATCGTGGCCAATTCAGTATGACATCACATACTCTCCCACCCCTCTCCCCATGACTTGTATACTCTATGAGTCTAAGGAGTTGGGCCCATCTGTCCTAAATGACGGAAGAACCTACTTGGATTGGACAATGACCAACCAAACAGGCCCTAAGCATTTCATTTACTATAAATATGAGAAGTGAGTTCATTTCTCACTTCTCACTTGTCCTAAAATGTGGAGTGAAGAGAAAAGAGGGGAGAAAGGAAGAGAAGGAAGGATAAGAAGAAGGAAGAGAAGGGAAGAGCTTGACCTAGCTCTCGGCTTCGCGTCCCACTATCGAAATCTTACCGCAGGTAGGTGCTACTTCCCTTACCACTCTCTTCATTTTGATCTAGTGTAGTTGAGCAAGGGAGTGCATCGTCGAGTTGGAGGGGTAAGCCTCGACCGCGGCACCTCCCCAAAGTTGGGTGAGTGTGTATTTCACTCTCCCATATGATTGCCGAGCTCAAACCAAGTCGGGTGAGCTCCAGCAACACTTGTGACCAAATGAGTAGCTAGGGTTTCAACAAGTCGGTAGTCATATCTCCCAAACAGCTCGGCTGAATCAGAACTTCTTCAGCTTGAAATGGAGGCAGGAAGATAGATGATGAGTACATTTTTGTGTGAAATCTAGGGTAGTAAAACATGCATTTTACATATTTATAAAGGAGCTACCTTGGGTTTTACTCTCTTTTTGTAGATTTTATATTTTCAAGGCCTTAAGGACTATCAGGTGCTAAATCTCCAATTTTATACATAAAGAGTCATGTTTCTTTTCATGGTTATGAAGATGATGAAATTCTGAGCAAGATGGATGTGTTCAATTAAAAGTACACATTCGTTTGGTCAACCGTACAAGTGATTATTCTTTTTGGACCAGAAAAAGAATAATCGACCAGAACTGAACTAAGATGCAAAATCAACCCGTCTGCAGTTGTCCCAGGGGTACAAGGAATATTTCAAATACCAACAAGGATCAATGGACCACACCCTTAAGTAATTGAAGATTCATTTTTGGTAATAACAACTACCTAGTGTAGTTGGTGAGTTGTGGTGTGAAAAATCCCTTATTAGGAGGTCTCAATTTCGAACCTCTTGACTACCATTTTTTGGAGATTTTTTTTTAAAATATTTTCTCTCCTACTCATCACTTAAAGCAAGGAGGTCGCCCAAGAGGGTCGTACGCAAGTTGAAGAGAGAAAATAGAAGAAAAAAAGGTAAGAAAAATCATGAGAGATTCTCTTTCCACACGTTTTCTCTCTTTCTCTCTTCTCTCTCCTCCACCTCATCAGCAAGGATTTGTTTTTTAGAAGATAAAATTGTTAGCTTCCCTCCCCCATTCTCTACATAATAGAATCAACACAAGGGGAGGAGGCACTTCATTCTTCTTCTAGGGTTTTTTTTTTAGTTGCTTTCTCTCTCTCTCTCTCTCTCTCTCTCTCTCTCTTTAATTTTAGTTCTTCTTTGTTTTTGCTTTACTCACTTTTGTAATAGCTTTTTATTTCAATTAATACAAGCACTCTTTTATTTTTACTCAGCCTTTTATGTTTATGATTTCTGCAATTGAGTTGTAATTTTTAAGTTATAGTTTTAGGTTTAGATCTAGGTGACAAGATCACAAGCCATGGAGCATCTCTTTTTTCAAGTTCAATTTTTTTTTTCAAGATTTGTTTTCTCCAGGCCTAGAAATTTCAGATTTGATTCATTTTCAGATCTGGTTTTTAGGGTTGGTAGTATCTCAAATCACCCAAGTTTTTAGGTTCAAGCATTGATTCAGGAAGTTAGGCTTCTTCAATAGTCTTCTCTCCCCCCTCTCATTCCCTCTTCTGACTACCATTTCTTTCTTAATTTAAAATTTTAATTTCAGTCGTTACATTATTGTTTTCCCTTTCCTCCAAGGTTCAGAGCTAGTGTATGTGTTGGCTTTGCCCCTCCTAGCCATAGAACAATCATTTTATTGTTTTTATTTTAATTAACTATTTTTCCCTAAAGCCAAGTAGAGTAACCCTTATAAGAGTGACTCTCTGGTCAAGGGGGAAGCTCATATTATGATGCATCCCTCGGGCTAAGTAGAGAAACCTACTTATGAGCCTCTCTCTAGCTTTATCCCCTTTCTTTTACTTTATTTTTATTTCAGCATTTTTTTCCTTCATTTCTTTTTAATTGTGTGGGTTGTTTATTTTTGATTATTTATTTATTTAATTTTAATTGTGTGGCTTGCGTATTTAAATTCTCAGATCACGAATGGTTAGGACGTTATTTTAGATACATATGTTTAGGACAGTAGTTAGAATTAGATCACAACCATTAATCAGTTCACTTTCAAGTTATCAAAAGAAGCCAAAAATAAAGTGGTTGCTCTCCCTTTTTGTTCAACTTGTAGCTACACTGATCTGTATGCTTGCAGTTACATTTTAAATCCTAACAAGTTTTTGGCACCATTGTCTGGGAGACAGTTCCATGTTATTTTTTGTTTTCTTTTGGTAAATTGGAGTGCTTTGTTTGCTTTGTTTTGTTTTTCATTTTTTTTAATTGAATTGCTGAGAAGAACAACTTACAATAATAGTTGTATCGGTGGAGGTCTCCAAGCCTCACAGTATGATAAAGACAGGTTTCACCCTATTGCATTACCTCAGGAATTGACCTGAGCAACCCCAGATCCCTGTCAATAAGCTCCCAAAAAATCCAAAAAAAAAAAAATTCTTTCCATTTTTTTGTGCTTATCTTACTCTAGTTGTGGGTAGTTTTCTATTGCATGAGTGTTAAGTGGGTACGTAATACTAAGAATCGGTTAGAAAGAAGAGATCCAACAAGTAGTGACCCTATATGTTTGCTCTCTTTAAAACCCTTCAATATGGGAGACCAACAGAAAACTCTCCACCTAAATCTCTGAAAGATAGGTTCTACCCTGCTAGAGCAGCCCAACCTTCTTGCATAGTTCTACCACAAGCCCAGGGCAATAATTTTGAGCTCAAATCTTAGTACATCACTATGTTGCACTACTTTCATGGACTGATCTCTGAGGATGCATACCTATTTCTAAGGGAATTTGAAGAGGTATGTGTTCTAATTAAGATCCAACAACTTTGTGATAATGCTGTTAAGCTTAGGTTCATCACATTTGCATTAAAATATCAAACTAAGAAGTGGTTGTATGGGTCACCCACAAATCCCATAATCTCATGAGAGTAGTTCACAATTGTCTTGCTTAAGAAGTTTTTCCCAACTCACAAGACCAATAAACTTTTAAGTGATATCTTCAGTTTAGGCAAAAGCTTAGTGAGCCATTTTCTAAACTTATGGAGAGATTCAAGGATCTACTCCAAGAATGCCCTCACCATAGCATAGACTTATGACATTTATGTCAAATAATTTATAAGGGTATTGATTACCCAACTAAACAAATGATAGAGTCTATATGCCATGAGGGATTCACATCCTTTACAGATGAAGGAAAGGCATAGGAATTCTTACTTGACTTAGCTAACAAAACCCGTGAGTGGGAATCAACCTAAGAGAGTGAAAGAACCATAGGAGGGTAAGGATATTTTGTGGATGGGATAGCAACCAAGGAAGCCCATTTGGATAACCTAATCAAGAGGATTGAAGCTATTGTTCCTAGAGAGCCATCATCAATCAATTTGGTTAAGATTTGTGCTTGGTGATAGTCCCCCGAACATGCCATAGAAGAATGCCCCAACACCTCTGAGGGCACTTTCAATGAAAGTGTGAATGCCTTATATCAGAATAATCCATATAGTAACACTTACAATCCAAGATGGAAAAATCACCCAAATTTCTCCTGGAACCAGAGCAGCTAAGTAGGGCCTTCCAATTTCCATAATCAAGGTCAACCTGGACTCCAAAGGCCTCCTTTGTACAATAATCTTTTTCCCAAAATACTTTTTCTAGGCCAAATGTAGGACCTCAGGATAGTTTTCCTTGGGCCCCTCTCCTATCATCTTATTAGCAACCCCCTGGGTTTACCCACACTGGAGAGGCAAGTAGGGTAAGTGATTTGGAAAAGAATATGGCCCTCCTCATGTCAAGCCATCAAAATTTTAAAAGAGAACTCTCCCAAGTTGTCTCAATTTTGCGTGAGAGGTAGAGGGGAGCTTTATCCAGTTAACCAGAGCCTAACCCTAGGCATCATCAACATGTTGGCTCACAACCACTAACTAATGCATCACTGAATATAGTACAAGGTCGGACCCAACAAGGGCCCTCCAACCAATGTAATGTTGTTTATGCTCTTAGGAGTGGTCGAGAGTACAAACAGAGTGTTCCTAAATCTTTCTCATCCATTACTCCTATTAACTCTCCTTCTGTTGAGGACACAAGTGTGCCTCTTGTTCTAGGTTCGTCTGATGAACCTAATGATTCTTCTGAAAAAGGATAAATCCCTAATAGTCCTAATGTTCTTCCTGTCTTATTTCCTAATCGCTTGGTAAACAAAAAGAAGACTGCTTTCATGGATAAAATTTTAGAAGTCTTTAAAAAGGTAGAAGTGAACATCCCTCTTTTGGATGCCATATCCCAAATCCCCACCCATGCAAAGTTCTTAAAAGATTTGTGTACTCACAAATGTATCACTAGTGTGCTCAAAAAGGCATTCTTGGCAGGTAACATTAGTTCCATAATTAATCAGCCTATAGTAGCCAAGTATAAGGATCAGGGAGCCCTACCATAGCTTGTTCATAGGCAATACCTACATTGAGCATGCCTTACTTGACCTTGGCTCAAGTATGAATCTTTTGCCTTACCATGTGTACAAGCAACTAGGATTGGGAGAATTGAAAGCCACTGAAACTACTCTTCAGTTGGAAGATAGGTTTGTTAAGATTCCTAAAGGGATGGTTGAGGATGTCTTACTAAAGGTGGGAGAATTTATTTTTCCTGTTGATTTCATTATGTTAGATACCAAGCCCTTTTCAACCAAGGATGAAATCCCAATAATTTTAGGAAGACCATTATTGGCTACCAGTAATGCATTAATAAATTATCGGAATGATTTCCTAAAGTTATCTTTTGGCAACCAAACTGCTGAGTTTAACATGTTTAGGATAAGCAAGCAACCACATAAGGAAGAAGAGATCATTATGCTTGAGGATTTTTTGGATTTTTCTAATGATTTAATTACCAACTTTGATATTAATTTTGATTCAGAATTCCAAGAATGTATGGATGAGTTGCATGATGGTAGTGAAACTTTATTTTCTGAAGTCCTAAGTCTTCACACACCTGTGGAGCCCTTAGGACCCCTTTCCAATTCCATTTCCAAACATTCTATAGTTGAGCCCCCTAAGCTAGATCTTAAGGAGTTGTCATCTAATTTGAGGTATGCTTTCCTAGGGCCTAACCAGACTCTTCCTGTAATAATTTCTTCAAATTTGACTTCTAACCAGGAAGATGAGTTACTTAAAATGTTAAAAAACAATAAGGAAGCCCTAGATTGGACCATGGCTGATATCAAGGGTATAAGCCCTTCTATTCTGTAACATCATATACATCTTATGGAGGATTCCAAACTATCCACGGAACCCCAAAGAAGGGTTAATCCAGTGATGATGGAAGACATTAAGAAGGAGACCCTAAAGTGCTTGGATCATGGAATAATTTATCCTATTTCTGATAGCTAGTGGGTAAGCCCAGTTCATGTAGTGCCCAAGTAGTTTGGTGTTACTATAGTTCCCAATGCCAATAACAAACTGATTCCAACTCATGTCCAATCAGGGTGGAGAGTGTGCATAGACTATAGGAAACTTAATATGACAACCTGGAAGGATCACTTCCCATTATCATTCATTGACCAGATGTTAGAGAGGTTAGCGGGACATGAATATTATTATTTTTTTATGGATATTTCGGCCATAACCAAATCCCAATTGCTTTAGAGGACTAACATAAGACCACTTTTACATGCCCAATGGAACATTTGCTTACAGGTGTATGCCCTTTGGGCTTTGCAATGCCCCTGCTACGTTCCAACGATGCATGATGAGCATCTTTTTTGACATGATCAAAAAATTCTTAGAAGTATTTATGGATGACTTTTCAATTCATTGGAATTCCTATTCTGAATGTCTTCATCCTCTTTCCCTACTTTTGAAAAGTTACATATCTAAGAATTTGGTTTTGAATTGGGAGAAATGTCATTTTATGGTTAAATCTGGTATTGTGTTTAGGCCATGTAATATCCAAAGAGGGAATTAAGGTAGATAGAGCCAAAGTGGATTTAACTGATAATTTATAACCTCCTCAATCTATTGAGGACGTCCGGTCTTTTCTAGGGCATGCGGGCTTCTACAGAAGGTTTATTAAGAACTTTAGTCAGTTAGTCCAACCTCTCACTTTATTACTTGCCAAAGATCAAACTTTTGAGTTTTCTAAAGAGTGCCTAGAATCCTTCAAACAACTTAAGAAGAAGTTGACCAATGCACCCATTGTTCAACCACCTGTTTGGATCGAACCTTCTGAACTGATGTGTGATGCTTCAGATTTTGTCATAGGAGCGGTTTTGAGTCAAAGGATTAATAAGTTTCCCACAGTCATTTATTATGCTAATAGGACCTTAAATGATACACAACTCAATTATACAACCATTGAAAAAGAATTTTTAGTTGCTGTGTTTGTATTAGAAAAGTTTTCAGTCTTACTTAGTTGGTTCACATGTGATGGCGTATAATGATCATTCTGCTTTTAGATACCTAGTTCAGAAGAAAGATTTCAAATCCCGTCTCATTAGGTGGGTTTTACTTTTACAAGAGTTTAATTTGAAAATTAGGGATAAGAAAGGAGTTGAAAACCTAGTTGCAGACTATTTATTCCGGCTTCCCAATTCCTTGACTGTCAATTCTCCAGTCAATGAGAACTTTCTAGAATAATAGTTATTTGCAGTGTCCAGTGAACCATGGTTTGCTGACATTGCCAACTTCTTAGTTTCAAGTGTGACTCCAGATCACTGGTCCACCCAAGATAAGTATAGGTTTCATTCCCAAATTAAGCACTTTTTTATGGAATGATCCTTATTTGTTTAAGATATATTCTGATAAGATTATCCGATGATGTGTTCCTAGTCATGAGCAGCATTCCATTCTCTCTTTTTACCATGATCATGTATGTGGTGGACACTTTGGAACTAAGAAGACTGCCGCAAAGGTTCTCCAATGTGGATTTTATTGGTCCACTCTTTTTAGAGATGCTTTTGATTTTTGTAAGGTTGTCCAGCCTGCCAGTCTTTTGGCCGTATCAATAAGAGGAACATGATGTCCCTTAACTCTTTTTTGGTAGTTGAGATCTTTGATGTATGGGGCATTGATCTTATGGGACCATTCCCTAATTCCTTTGGGAATTTGTACATATTTTTTACTGTTGATTATGTTTCTAAGTGGATAGAGGCCATACCTAGTAAATCTAACGACCACAAAGTGGTGGTCTAGCTTCTCACAGAGAATATTTTTTCCCTCTTTGGTGCACCACGTGCAATAATTAGTGATAGGGGTACTCATTTTTATAATCGACCTTTTGAGGCCTTGATGAAAAAGTATTGGATCACACATAAGTTATCTACCCCTTATCACCCCCAAACTAGTGACCAAGTGGAGGTGTCTAATAGGTAGATCAAACAAATCTTGAAGAAAATTGTTAATCCCAACCGTAAGGATTGATCCCTTAGGCTCATTGATGCCTTGTTGGCTCATCAGACTCCATTTAAGACCGACATTGGTCAGTCTTCCTGCCATTTGGTGTATGGGAAAGCCTGTCAATTACCAATTGAGTTAGAGCATAAGGTCTTTTAAGCCGTCAAGAAGCTCAACTTTGATTTGTCTGATGCGAGAATTCATCGTAAGCTCCAACTATCTGAGTTGGAGGAACTTAGGAATGATGCCTATGAAAGTTCTAGGATTTACAAGGAAAAGACCAAAGCCTTCCATGATAAGCACATTCTGCGCAAATCTTTTACAATTGGTGATAAGGTCTTATTGTATAATTCTCGATTGCATCTTTTTCCTAGTAAGCTTAGATCCCGATGGGATGGCCATTTATTATCTATAATGTATATCCCCATGGGGCTGTGGAGATTCTGAATCCAGGAACAGGGGTAATTTTGAAGGTTAATGGTCAGCGTTTGAAATTGTTCCTCAAGTTTCCTACTACTGGCAGTGAAGAAGTCATGGATCTCCATGATTCTCTTTACACTGATGACTAACTTTTAATCAGATATGAGCCCCTTACATTGTCTTCGCTTTAAATTCTTTCCCGTGCATTGAGGACATTGTATGACTTAAGTGTGGGGGAGGGAAATCAGTTTTTGCTTTTTCCACTTTTTTTTTGTTTGCTTTTCTTTTTGTTTTTGAGCTTGCTAAGAATGAAGTTCTACTTTGGGTTTTGGCTAATGATCATACCATTCAATTGCTTGATGTATGAAAATAAAAATTTTAATTAAGGTACCCATTTTGAAGATATAAAAACCCTATTGAGAAGAAAGAAACAAGCCTATGTCTTGAGATGGGACTTTCTTTTGAAAAATAAGAGACCCTTGTTTTATGGTGTTGGACCATATGTAAGTCTGTGGGTTCCTTGTACTTTTGATTTGGAGTTGGGACCTTCTTTTTAATTTGGCATGAGTTGACAAATGCACAGTTTTAAATGAAGTGTGAAATGTGATATAAAGAAGAGTAATAGTTGATTCCCTTGGAACTAGACAGGGCATTGCGCCTCAGGAAGCGTGGCGTCTTGATCGAAATTCCTAGGGAGGAAACTTCTGAAAGAATTCTAGCATCACTGTCTTTGTGGGCACATGCAAAAAACGAAGCTACATAATAACTTGAGTGTCTGGTGTTTGCTCCAACATGTCATTCAGGCCAAAATTAGTGGAGTAGAATAGAGTTTATTAAGCGAAAAAATGTGAAAAAAATGTGCAAATGTCAATAACGTTTGGTAACATGTTTGGTCAAAAACACTCCAATGCCTTAGTCATTGGTTCCCTATTTCTTCACAAGTGGTTTTACCTTAAGATAAGGATGTTTTGAAAGAGATGAGGTGAGTTCCAAATTAATAAATATGCTAGTGCCTGGAATTGATATGGGGTAATAAAAGTTCAAGTGTAGGGGTCCCTTGTAAGAGGAATTATCTTTGCTTTGGATCGGTATGGCCCTCTTACCTTTAGCCAAGGTTGGAATTTATTTATTCTGAATTTTGGATGTATATTCACTATAAACACCCACAAGACACAAATCGTCCACTAGGGGTGACCTAGGGGTTTAAAGGCTTATTGCACATGCTAAATGCAACCGTGATTCCTACAAAAGTGAGTTAGGTTTTTTGTTTTTATTCTTTTTCTTTTTGTTTTGCTCGAGGACTAGCAAAGTCTAAGTGTCGGAATTCTAATGAGCACATTTATGTGTAAAATATAGGGTAGTAAAACATGCATTTTACATATTTAGAATGGAGCTACCGTGGGTTTTACTCTCTTTTTACAGATTTTATATTTTAAATACCTTAAGGATTATAGGGTGCTATATCTCCAATTTTACACGTAAAGAGGTCCTGTTTCTTTTCATGATTACAAAGAGGATGAAATTCTGAGTAAGATAGACGTGTTCAATTAAAAGTACACATTCGTTTGGTCAACCGTACAAGTGATTATTCTTTTTGGGTCAGAAAAAGAATAATGGATCAAAACTGAACCGAGATGTAAAATCAGCCCATCTGCAGTTGTCCTAGGGGTATAAAGAATATTTTAAATGCCAACAAGGATCGGTGGATCACACCTTTAAGGGATTGAAGATTCATTTTTGATAACAACAACTATCTAGCATAGTTGGTGAGTTGTGGTATGAAAAATCCCTTCCTTATTAGGAGGTCTCAAGTTCGAACCTCTTAGCTACCACTTTTCGGAGATTATTTTTAAAAATATTTTCTCTCTCCTACTCATCACTTAAAGCAAGAAGGTCGGTCAAGAGGGTTATGCACAAGTTGAAGAGAAAAAATAGGAAAAAAAAGGCAAGAAAAATCATGGGAGATTCTCTCTCCACACGTTTTCTCTCTTTCTCTCTTCTCTCTCCTCCACCTCATCAACAAGATAAAAAAAATCCTTTTTTTTAGAAGCGAAAATCATTAGCTTCCCTCCCCCATTCTCTATCTAATAGAATCAACATAAGGGGAGGAGGCACTTCATTCTTCTTCTAGGGTTTTTTTTAGTTGCTCTCTCTCTCTCTCTCTCTCTCTCTCTCTCTCTTTCTCTCTCACTCCCACTCTCTTTAGTTTTTGTTCTTCTTTGTTTTTAATTTAATCACTTTTGTAATAGCTTTCTATTTCAATTAATGCAAGCACTTTTTTATTTTTATTCGGATTTTTATGTTTATGATTTATGCAATTGAGTTGTAATTTTTAAGTTATAGTTCTAGGTTTATATCTAGGTGACAAGATCACGAGCCGCGGAGCATCTCTTTTTTCAAGTTCATTTTTTTTTCGAGATTTGTTTTCTCCAACCCTAAAAATTTCAGATTTGGTTCATTTTAGATCTAGTTTTTAGGGTTGGCAGTATCTAAAATCACCCAAGCTTTCAATTTCAAGCATTGATTCAGATAGGTAGGCTTCTTCAATAGTCTTCTCTCCCCCCTTTCATTCCCTCTTCTGACTACCCTTTCTTTCTTAATTTAGGATTTTACTTTCAGTCGTTACATTATTGTTTTTCCTTTCCCCCAAGGTTCATGGTTAGTGTATGTGTTGGCTTTGCCCCTCCTAGCCATAGAACCATCATTTTATTATTTTTATTTTAATTTCCTCCCTTTCCCTAAAGTCAAGTAGAGTAACCCTTGTAAGAGTGACTCTCTAGTCAAGTAGGGAAGCTCATATTATGATGCATCCCTCGGGCTAAGTAGAGAAACCTACTTGTGAGTCTCTCTCTAGCTTTATCCCCTTTCTTTTACTTTATTTTTATTTCAGCATTTTTTTCTTCATTGCTTTTTAATTGTGTGGGTTATTTATTTTCAGTTATTTATTTATTTAATTTTAATTGTGTGGCTTGGGTATTTAAATTCTTAGATGAAGAATGGTTAAGACATTATTTTAGATATATATGTTTAGGATGGTAGTTAGAATTAGATCATAACCATTAATCGGTTCACTTTCACATTATTAAAAGAAGCAAAAAATAAAGTGGTTGTTCTCCCTGTGTTCGACCCATAGCTACACTGATCCGTACGCTTGCGGTTATATTTTAAATCATAACAATAGATCCCTTAAAAACTCTGTGGAACAAATCCCGATAATCGGGCCTGAGATGAAAAACCCCAAATGAGGTAGGTTGTTGTTGTGTTTCCACCGAAAACAGCCTAAGTAGGATTCAGTGGCATATTTATGATGAAGTCAAGGTTCTTAGGATCTCTCTGCCAAGGCTACCAGAAACACCATTGATATTTTTGATGGATTTTCCATATTTTTGGTGGCATATTTCCAATGACCTTGCTGTCATAACCAAAATTTGATAGAACTTGTGTCCTTTAGGGGTAACCCTTGTGGGTCCCCTCCGATGTTTCCGACACCCGTTAACACCCGATTACCTTTGTACATAGGACAATGACATGCACATACATCGAGATCAAAAGTGAGTGAATATCGATTGATACACTTGGAACCTGAACCAACCAAGATGAGGGATGGTGGACTTTATTTTGTAGAAAGTTTGATATTTAGAAATTGCTCAAATGTGTTAGAAATATTAAATGATTTTTTTATTTTTTGACATGATTATATTGATAATTGTGAACATGTTATTTATGATGAGTCATTATGTTTATGAAATGTGAAAATTGGATACGTTATTATGTTGAGATGTGGATTGTGAGGTGGGATCCAGTCTGGTAGAGGTGGTTCCGGTACCATGATCACCATGTGGATGTTGCATTCATGCATTATGTATGTGCATTAGATTTAGATATAGTCGTGGGTTGCACTTTGTGGCCGATGGTGATTTTAGTATTGTGCACTCCGAGACTATACTTGAAAATGGAAACGCTTTATGGCCGATGGTAGTTTTGGTATCGCGTACTCTATAGTCAACTGCTTTCATCCTAGCTAGGCTTGGAAAGGGATGCAATGTGGCCGATGGGTAATTTCGGTATCTTATTCCATATTAACTGTACTATTATGCAAGGCATGTATATTGTGGTTAGTTGACATTCCCTATGTGACATCCCCTTATCAATAGGGAGTAAGGTGTTGGATAACCTAGTGGTGGTATGTTCGATGAACCTTTCCTGAATGCCACACCTGTGATATGATGTGATTGTTACCAGAGGTAGAAAATAGTCTGACATGGCTGTTGGTGTTTCCGATTCTGTGACTTCTAGGAGGGGGCTATCAGGGGTTTGCTGGGTGAATAATGGTCGCATTCCGAGATTGACATGCTCCTAATCATGACTAGGGTTTGTATCACAGTACCTAGGGTTTTTGGAAATTTAAAACCTAGGTTAGAGAAGAAGAGGAAACCAAAAACCTTGAAAGACTAGGTTGAAAGGGATGAGAAACTTACTGGAAGTGCATAGACAGCAGCAATTAGTCGCAAAATCGCATGTAAAAGGTGGGGAATGGCTGGGGCAAGCTTCCTTAGCCGTTTCTCCTTCTCCACAAGTTAGAATAGGGTTTTGTGAAAGAATGAGGACCCCCGCACCCATTTATATTGTTTCCCAGTCCACCAGAAACAAGGCCACCGGAAACACTGGAGTAGGATCTGGTGGGCTGTTTTCAGTGAATAATTTTTGAGATTTTGGTCTCTGTTGATGTTCTTGATACTGCTTTAGCTTTTCATCTCTGGTCTTCCACTTTTCTTGTGTTTGACAAATGACAATGGATGAATCTCTATACACTTTGATCCTTTTCACTCCAATAGTTAGGGCCATTTCTAGTCCCAACACACTAGCTTCATATTTAGTAATATTGTTGGTACATGGGAAGTCGAGGTAGAATGATGAAGGAAAGTAAAGGCCGTTATGAGTGGGAAGCAATATTCCCACGCCACACCCCTTTTGATTAGCTGCTTTATCAAAGAACAACTGCCGTTCATTAGCTGTATCTTCTTCCTTTATTGCTGTGATTTCTTCATCTGGAAAGGCATCAACCAGGGCTCTTCCATCTTCTATGGGGTGGGCAGCCAAATGATCAGCTATAGCTTGCCCCTTGACAGATTTCTGAGTAACATAGGTGATATCAAACTCTGATAGCAAAAGTAGCCACAGGGCCATCCTTCCTATTAGAGCTGGTTTTTCGAAGAGGTATTTGATTGGATCCATTCTAGCGATCAGACGTACTGGATAAGCTACCATATAGTGTCGCAGCCTTTTCGTTGCCCAAATCAATACAGTACAAGTTTTTTCTAAAGATGTGTACCACGTCTCATTATTCTAGAAACTTCTTGCTGAGGTAACATATGGCATGCTCTGCCCCCTTTTCCATCTCTTTTTACGCTAGCAAGCGCTGTAATATGGACTTGGGGATTTATGTGAGGATAAGAGACTTCCATGCATTCCGTCTCTGTTAATGCTTTGAGGTGATCGGGTGGTACCGCATCTTGAAACTCAACAAGTACTACTACCCAACTCTGGTTAGGTTGTTCTACTCTAACCTGTAATGCGTGACCGAGGCACTGAAGAGATGCAGATCACTTCCTACATGAAGGGGTTTGAGATTTTGTTTGACATGAGGTAGTTGGCCAACATCCTGATGGTCGACTACACCAGTGACTTGGTTTACTATCCGCCTCGGACTCTAGCTTAGGATTTCTAGAGCCCCAACACTCTTCAAGAGGTAAACGACATGTTGACCAAGGAGGCTAGTGGATGGGATCGCACAGTTAACTACCTTTCCACTCCAAAGGTTGTTTGTCATGCAGTCCAGTAGAATGTTCTCCCCACTGGTGGGCACTACGATGAGGTATTCGTATTGCATGCCTATGTGACTTACTGCATTTACATGGGGGTGCAGATATGTCTTCCCTACCTTCTGATGTGGATCACAGTAATTCGGTCCAAGGGACAGGATCACCGAGTTGGGAACCTATGCTATGGAAGGATACTGACAGACATCTTCCTTTGCTTTAGGGTGGATTTGGAGGGCAAGGGATGCTTGGAAAATGAGGTCACATATTTTAACCAAGACTCCCCAAGGAAGATGACCGTCAACATGTGAGAGGTGACACCTATTTTGGAGGAGGATGAGCAACCTATGGAGGTAGAGGGTGGCGGTGCCGGTAATGTTGGTGGAGGTGCTGTTGGTGTAGGGGAAGGAGCTACTAGGGTTGGTGGTGTCCCACCACCTAACCCACAGGCTATGGGTTCTAGGGTTGCCTCCACTTCCCAGGGCACTAGGGGTGTGAGACCTTACGGTCTTAATGATGTTAAGGCATGCTTGGATACCACCACATCACTGTTGAGGCGCATGGATGGCCGCCTCGAGAGCATAGATAGGACCTATTGTCATATGGATAATAAAGTGGCCTCCCTAGAAGCACAAATGCAGGTGATGGTCTTCCATCTTGGTATTCTAGTTCCACCTCTAAGAACACATGGTCCAAACCAGGCTCAAGGCTAAGGACAAAACCAGCAGCAACAGCATCAGCAAGAGTAGTGGTACGTTGCCACTGTAGTTTTAGGATTTCCCTTTTCATGTTCTAGGTTTAGCTGAACTTTTATTTACTATCATTTGCTTTAGTTATTTAAATTCCTAGACTTAGGATAGTTAGGATTTCCAGCTTTCAGTATTTTAAATTTTTTATAAAATGATGTAAGCTGTGTATTCAAGTTCTTTATTTTAATGAAACGGATTTAACACCTATGCTTGTCTCCTAATTTGTGAAATTCTATTATTGTTGTCTTTGAGATTTTTATTTAAATCATAATTTTCCCAAGTCATGGTTTGGTCGAGATTGAGAGTTAAGGCAGAGCTGTATTCTCTGATACCATAGCTGTCACACCTCACTTCTAGTAGACCCAACTTACCATTAGCAATACCGATGGTGTCAGTAAGACACGTCCTGTCTTACAAACCTACCAGGATCTCTGATAGCAATTCACGATCTCACATCACAAACCAACCAAAAGTAGTGGAATCAGAGTTTAGTAGTAGAATCATCAATAAAATGGAAAAATTATCCAGTGATAAAATATTATCCATAACCGAATTATCCTTTTACAATTATCCATGACGTATAACTAATAAGTTCAAAAGAAATGTACCATCCACAAACTCATATCAAAATCACCAAAAATACACCGAACACTTCATGGTGCAGCATATGCACAGAAATCACAAGCACAGTCCTGACTATGCTCCTCCAAATCTGGCATCCACTAGTCGCTCACTCCGTACTTGGGTCCAAAGGGTAAAGAATCACTAGCCATGGGCACGACCATACTTGGGTTATCATCTAAAAAGAGGTTATATACGTGGGGTGAGCTTTCCAACTCGCTCAGCCAGGGGTGGGTTTCAAGCACATCCAAGTATAACAATCGCAATAATAATTCACGATACATGATTGCAAAAATTAAACACATAGCCTATGATGCTTGTGATACAATTCATTTATTTTATTATCCGCCTAACAATACAAACTAAGTCTGGTAAATGCTACTACAACACATTAGGCTGTATCCCTCATCTCAGAACCACCATCGACTATGCAGGGATACAAACCCTAGTCGTGAATAGAAGCCTGTCGGTCCCCGTATGCATTCATGGGTCACCCAGCAAACCCTTGATAACCCCCTCCTGGCTGTCATGGTACTGGTACTAATCATCGGCCACGCCTGATAAGTTCCCGCCTTCGATAACAATCACATCGTACTATGGGTGTGACATTCTAGAAAGGGACATCAAACATACCACAATGGGTTATCCAACACCTTCGTAGCATAGGGAGTGATACCTAACCACATTTATGCCACACGCCTTTATAATGATACAGTTAGTAAGAATTACATGATATCGGTAACACATTGGGCACAAAGTGTAACCCACGACTGGTTACCTAATTTAGCATGCATATAGCAGTTGAGTATGGATTACAAAACACTGGTACCAATCATCGGCCACAAAGTGTATCCATTTCCAAATATAGTCCTGGAGCACACGATACCGGTAACATATCGGTCATAAAGTGTAATCTGCGACTATAACTAACTCTAATGCACATAATCAGTATGAATGCAACAAGCATACAGAAATCACAACATCGGTACCACTAGGCCATGCTAGATTCCATCTCATACATATAACAAACACATGGTGATCATGGTACCGGTACCACCTCGGCCACACCGGATCCCATCATATATATCAATAAATATTTTATATCAAATCCATAAGAATGCAACATATGATAATCATCATCATCATTTGAGCAATATAATTAAACATATTAAATCTACACATGTGAGCAAATTCTAAAATAATAAATATTCCCAAAAAAAATAAAGCAATCCATCCTTCACCTTGTTGATATATGCTTGTGTTAGGGTTCAGATAAGGCCACTGATCAATCCACTCAGTTTCAATCTCGAGGCTTGTGTACGTCACTGTCCTAGACACAAGGGCAATCATACATCAGTACGTATCAGAAAGATTGGGAGAGGCCCACTTGGGTTAACCCCAAAAGGTACAGACAAAGTTTCCCAATGACAGTAATGTCATCGGAAATAGGGTATTTGCATAAAAAATATCAGTGTTGTTTCTGACGGTGGTGACAAAGAGCTCATTGTGCTCTATGGTTTATGGAAAATAACCCACTGGAAGCAGGCCCAATGGATCCGGTGGCTTGCTTCTGGTGGCAGTACAGACTGTCCACTCAAATTGGGGCTTTCCGACTCGGGCCCAATCGTCAGGATTTATTCCGTGGAGTTTGTAGGGAATGTTCCTAGCATCATTCTAAGCCAAAAAAACCCCGATTCCATCGAGCCATTTGAGAGATACATCAATCGAATGATCGAAACCCTAGTTGGTCATTTGGCATTACTTGTTGCCAGAGCTCATCAGGCTTGGTTTGAGCTCGACAACGGCACCGAGGAGGTGGAACATGCATTCTCCAACCTTAAGAGGGTTTGTGCACTAAGATCATAACCATACCTAGCTTAATCTAGGTCAACATGAAGAGAGAGAGTGGTAGAAGTGAGTGCACTTACCTTCGGCAACGATTCTGACGACTAGGCGGTAGCCGGCACCGAGGTAAGACTTCCTCCTTCTTCTTCCTTCTTCTCTTCTTTCTCTCCTCATTTCCTTCTTATGTGTTAAGTTGGACCTTAGGATCTATTTGGTTGGACCCTATTCAGACCGATTGGGTTAATACGCCTTTTGGAGCCCGAGAACCCAACTACTTAGGTCCGCAATATGCTTATGTCATGAGGAAGATGTGGAGGATGATTTGGGATAATCCGAGACTGTCTACGATGCAACTGGTGGGACCCACGGGTATCAAAACCTTGAAAACAGTCTGTATGGCTCACAGGAAACTGTCCACCGGATTTAGGCCTAGTGCTTCCAGTGGAGTGCTTCCGGTGGCATATTTTCGGTGGTCAAGACAGCAAGCTATCTTGACTACTTACTGTCCACCAACTGGCCTTGTACAGGTGGTCGCCTTCCGCTGTGCTCATAGTCTTTCAACAACTTCACTTACTGTCTAGGATCAGAAGGTACAAACCCCCTCCAGTTAGATCGACACACGATCCACGAACACTTGGGGTCATCTCTCCCCCTTCGACAATGGGTGGCCATGAGCCAAAACTCGACAGTGCTTCCGATCTCTGGTCTGAGACCTACCACAATAGTTCAAATTAGACCGAGTCAGGGCACGAGTGTAACATTACCCCCACCTTTCAAGAATTTCATCTTCAAAATTGAACATACCTACCAAATCAAACAGTCCAGGAAACTGCTTCATCATCTCATCTCTTTGTTCCCAAGATGCTTCCTGTTCGGGGTGGTTCATCCATTTCACTTTGACAAAGGAAACGGTGTGGTTACGGAGAACTTGGTCCTTCCGGTCAACAATCTTCTTCGGATACTCCACATATGCAAAATCCTCGTCCAATTCATGGGGTATGTAAGTCAAGGCGTGAGTGGGGTTAGGGATGTACTTCCTCAACATGGATACATGGAAGACATCATGGTTACCCTCCGACTTTGGTGGTAAAGCTATCCGGTATGCTACTAGTCCGATCCTTTTCAGTATATCGTATGGTCCCATAAACCTCAGACTAAGCTTTCCCTTCTTGCTAAACCGCATCACCCCTTTAACTAGGGAGATCCAAAAGAACACCTTGTCTCCGACACCAGACTCCAGATGTTTCCTTCTAACATCTACATAGATTTTTTTCCTGGACTGAGCTACCTTGATCCTTTCTCTGATCACATTCACCTTCTCACTAGTAGCCTGTATCAAGTCTGGACCCAAGATATGTCATTCACCAACCTCATCCTAATAGAGTGGAGTCTGGCACTTTCTACCATACTGAGCCTCGAATGGGGACATTTCGATGGTGGCCTGATAACTGTTGTTGTAAGAGAACTCAATAAGGGAAATGTGCTCATCCCAATTGTAACTCATATCCAAGGCACATGCTCGGAGTAGGTCCTCCAATGCCTAGATGGTCCTTTTTGACTGACCATCGGTCTGTGAATGAAAAGCTATATTGAAATTCAGATGTGTGCCCATAGCTTTCTACACACATGTCCAGAACTTAGAATTGAATCTGGGATCTCGATTAGAGATGATACTAACTGGTACACCATACAACCTGATGATGTTAACAACATACAACTTGGCCAACTTGTCCATAGAAAATGTGATCTTGATTGGGATAAAGTGAGCTACCTTCGTCAAGCGGTCCATAACTACCCAAATGGCATCCATACCCTTCTGTGTTTGGGGTAGGCCTGTGATGAAGTCCATGGTAATATTCCCCTATTTTCACTCCGGAATAGTCAGTGACTGCAATAACCCATGGGGCCTTTGTCTTTCAGCCTTGATTTACTGGCACATGAGGCATCTAGACTCATGTGTGGCCACGTCATTCTCCATTCCTTTCCACCAGTAGGAGCCTTTGAGGTCCTTATATATTTTAGTACTACCTGGGTGAATGAAGTATGGAGAGTTGTGTGCCTCTCTCAAAATTGTATCTCTCAAATCACCACCACTGGGCTCACATAACCTCCCTTCGAACTTGAGAATCCCATTTTTAGTTATAGAGAAATCCGAATCCTTTTGGGTTCCTTCCTGGCATTCTTCTATCAGCTTCTGTAACTCTGCATCAGTAACCTAAGCTACAGTGATCCTATCCACCAGACTAGGTCGTACCACCAATGCTGATAGTGACAAAGTGACACCTTCCATTGATAGCTCCAAGTCTAGTTTCCTGGCCTCCTCTATGAGATGTGTTGTTTTATGGTTGTCCTTGTTGATAACTCGATCACGTGGCGATGATGATGTGGCCAGTTTGGTGACGTGGATGAAAATGATAATATGACAGTGTCTAGTGTCACCAATGATATAACATAACTACTTGGTATGCATGGAATGGTTTGATACATCCTTAGTATGTGGTGTGGGTTTCTGGGTCAAAACTGGTAAAATTGGCCTATTTAGGATCGGAGGTATTTTTGACAATGAAAATGACATTTTTGGAAGATCATTTCTTCATGAAAAATCTAGATTGTAATTTATCTAGTCCAGTGCATCTAATCTTGTTGCATTCCGATACGGTATGAAGAAGTTACGACATTTGTGGCAGTCGAGGGTAGTTTCGACATTGAAGATGAATTTTTTAAAGGAAGTGTTCTCCATGTAACAATACGACAAAAATCCAATCTTTCTAATGGTTCTAATTTCATCACGTTCTGATTCCGTATGAGAAAGATACGTCATTGGAAAAGTCTAGGAGCATTTTGGACTTTTTACATGGATGAGTTAGATGATTGAGTCTTCTGAAAAGTCGTAGAGCGTCCAGTTACAATTCCAACGCACTACATTTCATCTCGATTGGATATCGTACGAAAAAGTTATAAGTGTTTCCCTAAAGCCGGTTTGAAAATCCAAACCAAAAATCCATCAGTTGCTCCCGGTGTTGGGTGGATTTTTTGGAATTTATTTTTGAAATTTGAAGGACTTTTGTGTAATTTCAAGATTTTAAAGGTCTGAGTTGCAGGGGGTCTTTAAGCACTGAAATATATGGAGGCAGGGGCTTGATTGTAATAAAGAGGAGTAAAGGGATGTGAAATGGATGGTTCAGATTTGACCACGTAGGCTTGATGCCCATCCAAAGGTTACTGAGATTTTGCACTGACGTGGAGGAGATAGATGCTTGCACATAGGATTTGATTGGTTAGGTGCATAATCCTTGATGCGCTGGCGCTACACCTTATCAAGGTATGTTGTGGTGTTTCGGGCGTGCAAAGAAGGTATAAAAAAAGATTCCGATCTTAAGGATCTCATGAGATCTGATTAAAGCCATCATGGAGGATTCGGATCCAACGGTCAATAAACCTTTTACATTTGTGAGTGGGAGACAAGCTTCCTTAAAATCTAAAAAAGCAACCAGTCAAAGATCGACAACAAAAAGTGCATGCTGACCGCTGACATCACCATGACGTCATTAGTTGACTATCTTATTCAAATCTTGTGGTTGAGATTTACTATCCGTTATTTTAATCGGATGGTCTAGATTAAGAGATTCTCCTTGATGAGATCTACGGCCAGATTTGCGCCCCTGTTGCGCCACCGGTGTAGCCTATGCCACTCCTACGAAGATTCTATTTCAGGCTATCTCATTGCTCCAACTTCAAATGGTCATATCTCCCTCATTTTAACTCAGATTTGGGTGAACCAAGTTGCAAATTCTTTGTTTTTTCTAGCCCTACACCATGGAAGTAATAAAAATGAGTTTTGAGTGAAAGAAGGCTACATTTTTGGTAGGAGAAGCTTTCCCCTCTTTGTTGGTCCTTGAATGAACATGAATACTTGATAATAAATGTTCTTAGGCCATTAAAGGAGGTAAAAGAGGTGGTTGAGGTGTGTTAATGATACATTAACTCAAAGCCAAGGAGGAAGAGAAGAAAGCAAGGATATGTTTGCTTTGAAGAGTAAGAAGCCAAGGAGAGAGAAGGTGTAAGCACCAAACTTGTCAATACAAGTTTCCAGTCATCCCAGGCAATTGGTTGTGAGATTATCTAACCTTTGATTTACATTATATGCATGTATGTATGTTCGGGTTAGTTGTGGATGAATGTATATATGCTAGGTTAGTTGTGGATGAACTGTAAGCATGCTAGCTAGTTGTGGATGTATATGCTAGGCAGAGCTTGACTGTAGGGCATTGATATAAGCCCAATTTAATTGTATTCTTTATTGAGTGCTTAGTGGGTGCTAAGCATTGGGAGTGGGTGCTCTTGTGTAGTGGGTGCTACACATTATATCGGCACTACGAGTGCCATCTCAGCTTCAGCTTGAGAAAATTGGGTGTGGGTGCTCCCGACTGTGGGTGAAGTCAAAAGTAGTGTATTAAGTAGGTACAAAGCCTTTACAGGCACTACTCCGGGGATGTAGGCAAATTGCCTAACCTCGTAAAAACCCTATGTTGTGGGTGCTTATGGTTTACATTTTATATTGAAGTGCATGGAATGTGGAATGTGGAATGTGGAATGGGTGTGCACACTTGGAAGTGCCTATGAGAGGCTGAGTGTGCATACGACTGTGTACAAACAGGGACAGGTATATCAGGTTTTTCTTGGCCAGATATCAAACAGGTTTTTGGGGATCAGAATTGGACTCACTGATTCACCCCCCCTTTCAGTGACTTCCGGGTTACAACAATTGGTATCAGAGCCGATACTCAGTGACAGTTTGATCAATAGTTGAGTGATCCAAAAGCAATGGCAGTGACAGTGACAGTATGGCAAGCGAAGGCTATTCAGGACATGCACCGAAGTTTGATGGATTTGATTTTATCTTGTGGAAGAGGAGAATGCATTCGTACCTAGGTTCACTAGGTTATGATGTTTGGGTATTAGTTTTGATTGGGTACAAGGAACCTGAAGGAGGTCCAGTTGACAATGAAGCTAAGAAGGCTTATTGTTACAATCAAAAGGCTGTGAATACAATATTCTCATCATTGGATAAGAGTGTGATGGCTAAGGTAATGGATTGTAATTCAGCCAAGGATATCTGGGGAAGACTGAAGAGCATTTATGAAGGAGATGAAAAGATAAGGAAAGTAAAGCTTCAGACCTTCAGAGGCCAGTTTGAAAGTCTACTAATGCAAGAGGGAGAGAATATTAACACCTATATGACCAGGGTAAATGAAGTGGTCAACTCTATTAGGGGTCTGGGAGCCAATCTAGAGGATTCAGTTGTTTGTCAGAAAATCCTGAGATCTTTGTTGCCTAAGTATGACTCCAAGGTGTCAGCTATTGAAGAGGCAAAGGACCTAGACACTATCACTCTTGATCAAGTGCATGGCACCTTCACAGCTCTTGAAATGAGATGGAAAAAGGGCAAGTCCACTGACAAACAAGCTTCTTTCAAGGCAATGAAAAATTTGAAAATCAAGGAGTAGAAGAAGCAGCCTGTGGAGGATACTGATGAGAGTGAAGATGAAGTTACAACTGTGGAAGGGTTGGACATTTTGCAGCCAAGTGTCCTAACCAAGGAAAAATAGAAAGTGATGAAGATGAAAGTGAAAAGAAATTTTATTTCAAGGAAAAGAAGAAATTCTTCTCAAATAGATACAAGAAAGGCAAGGACAAGAAGAAAAGTTTGGTTTCTAAGAAATGCAGTGACACATCTGATGAAGAGTCTGAAGAATCATCTAATGATGAAGATGATGAGGCTATGTTCATGGTCTCAATAGATATCGAAGAAAACAAAGAAGATTCTTCTAGTTAGGAACATTTTACAGAAGAAGAAGAGGAAGATGAAAAATCACATTTAGAGGTTGAACTCACAGTTGCCCTTAGAGAGCTTAAAAGAGAAAGGAAGAAAGTGAAAAAGGTCACTCAAAACCTTAAGGCCCAAGAACAAATAGTTCTTGAGTTGAGAGATCAAGCCAATAAGTCAAGGAAGACCTTAGATGATCTTGAGTATCAACTCTCACAGAAGACCATTGATTGCAACACTCTAGAGTTAGAGAAAGTGGCTTTGAAAGCACAACTAGAGGAGCAATATGAGATTCTTACACAATTTGATGGTTATGCAGATGAGCTAGCTTTATTAAAGGCTAAGGTTGAAGACTATGGGAGAACTGAGATTGAGAGAGAAGACTTAGAAAATGAAGATATTGAAGATGACTCTACTCCAAAAGAGCATCTTAGCAGTAAGAAGCTTAATGACATCATCAATGCTCAAAGATCGACTCACATCAAATTTGGGCTTGGATTTGTTGGGGAATCTTCGAAAAATACCAAGGAAAATGGTAAGGGAACAATATATAATCCTATCAAAGTCAATGACAGGAATGCTCAAAGAGGAAAGACACATGTTACTACTGCTGGCAATGTCAAGAAAGCAGTACAAAAAGATAAAGTGCAGACTGGTCCAATCAGAAGAGAAAATCTATCTATATTCCATAAGACTAACCATGCTAGAGAACCACAGTTGGCAAGGCCAAGCAGAAGAGCAAAGAGCTATGGATACAGTCAAGGTCCTCAACAGAGACCTAGAGCATTTGACAACTTCATAGCTCCTTACAGATGTCAGATGGAACCTATGATGCAGAGGCACACCTTTCAAGGTTATTGTTACAAATGCAACACTTTTGGACACAAGATCTCAGATTGCAAGTTCAACAGTGGTCCAAGGAGTTATGTGGATAGAAATCCTTTTGCACCCCTTATAGAGAAAACAGTTGATGTTACAGATGCAACAACCTTGGACATATTGGAAGGAATTGTAGAACTGTGTTTCCCCCACAAAGACAAGAGAATAGAGGTAAACAGAGAGTTTTCAGAAACACAGAAGATGATGAGATGGAGAGACAGTTCTCAAGACAAAAGAAAGCAAAAAAAATCTCAATCTGTCAAGAAAGTCTGGGTTCAGAGAGAGAGAGAGTAGAAGATGAAGAAGATGCAGCAGCATTTGTTATTCAGAGAGCTTTTAAGGCTCAAGGAGACTCTACTCCATGGATTCTTGATAGTGGTTGCTCAAGCCACATGACAGGAGATAAGGAAAGGTTTGAACAATTACATGACTTTGAAGGTGGATTTGTGAAATTTGGCAACAACAATGGTGCCAGAATTACAGGGAAGGGGTCCATAAGTCTGAACCATGGGAAGGTGAAATCCCTTGATGTCTTGTATGTTGAAGGGCTCAAACACAATCTTCTCAGCATCAGTAAATTTTGTGACAAAGGGCATGAAGTAACTTTCACTAGTAAAGGGTGTGAGATAAGAAGATCAAGCAGTGAAAAGGTTGTATCTACTGGACAAAGAACTTCAGGGAACTTGTACACCTTAACAGAGTTAGAGAAAGATTATTACATGGTCAACATAGACGAGAAGACATGGTTGTGGCACAGAAGACTTAGGCATATCGGTTTCAAGAACCTTACCAAGATTTCTTTAAAGAAGGCAGTGAGAGATGTTCCTGAGTTGAAGAAGCTCTCCAATCCTATATGTGCATCTTGTCAGAAGGGAAAGCAAACCAGAATCTCTTAAAAGTCTAAGGAATACTATTCCAGCTCTCCATTGTAGTTAATTCACACAGACCTATGTGGTCCTATGAGGACACCTAGCACCTCAGGAGAGAGATACATCATGTTGTTTGTTGATGATCATTCAAGAATGGTGTGGGTGATGTTCTTGAAACATAAGTCAGAGGCTTCAAAAAGATTTAAAATCTTTAAGAAGCAAGTTGAGAATCAGACAGGGAAGAAGATAAAGTGTCTGAGATCTGACAGAGGAGGTGAGTACAGTTGGGATGATTTTGAAGAATACTGCTATGAGTATGGTATCAGGAAACAAACTTCAGCTCCAAGAACACCCCAACAAAATGGTGTTGCAGAAAGAAAGAATAGAACAGTGCAAGACATGGCTAGAACAATGTTGGCAGAGAATGACATGGGTAAAAAGTTCTAGAAGGAGGCAGTTCTAACTGCAGTGTACATCCATAACAGATGTATGTTGAGACCACATGAAAGCAAGACTCCATATGAAATCTAGTTTGGAAGAAGGGCTATAACAAGACACTTCAAGGTCTTTGGTAGCAAGTGTTACATCAAGAACACAACACAAGATGTGGGTAAGTTTGATGATAGGGCTGATGAGGGTATATTTTTAGGCTATTCTACTCAAGTAAGGCCTATAGATGCTACAACAATAGACTTGAAAAAATTACAGAGAGTGTTGATGTCACAGTTGATGAAAAAAGGGATATTCCTTCAGGCTCAGGAAATGAACTTCAAGAATTTGAAGATCTTGATGATGAGAATGACCTGGTTGATAGTAGACCCAAAAGCAAAAATGAGATTGATGTTGAACAGGCTGAGGTAGATTCAGATGAGCAGAGGAGACACAACAGAGTTGATCAACAGGAAACAGATGAGTTAATCATTGGTGACCCCACTGTAGGTGTTCAGACTAGAAGAATGAAGACCAACACCTACTCTCTTCTTTCGAAGATTGAACCAAAAACTGTTGATGAGGTAAGCAATGATGAGAGTTGGATGAAGGCCATGAATGAAGAACTTGATCAGATAGAGAGGAATCACACTTGGGATCTAGTCCCTAGGCCAGTTGATAAGAATGTGATTGGTACTAAATGGGTTTTCAGAAATAAACCCAATGAAGATGATCAAGTGGTGAGGAACAAAGCAAGACTTGTATGCAAGGGGTATGCTCAAGTGGAAGGCATTGATTTTGAGGAAACTTTTGCTCCAGTGGCAAGACTTGAGGCTATTAGAATGTTTTTGGCTTTGTCAGTGTACAAGGGGTTCAAGGTCTATCAGATGGATGTCAAATCAGCTTTTCTAAATGAAAACTTGGAAGAGGAGGTTTACATAGAGCAACCTGATGGGTTTCAGCTGAGTGAGGACCCCACTCTTGTGTGCAGATTGAAGAAGGCATTGTATGGTTTGAAACAAGCTCCAAGGGTATGGTACTCCAGATTGGACTCTTATTTGTGCAAGTTGGGTTTCAAGAAAGGCTTAGTGGACAGTAATCTCTATATCAGAACTGAAGAAAGCAGTCAGCTTGTGGTGGTTGTGTATGTAGATGACATCATCTTTGGGGGTCACAAAGATGAATTGTGTAGAGATTTTGCAATGAGGATGCAAGATGAGTTTGAGATGTCTATATTGGGTGAACTATCATTCTTCTTGGGTTTGCAGATCAGTCAGAAGAAGGAAGGTATCTTCATATCTCAGTCCAAGTATGTGAGGGAGATGTTGAAGAGATTCACCATGGAGGATTGCAAGCCAGTTAGTACACCTATGATGACTGGGTGTAAGTTGATCAAGGAAGATGACTCTCCATCAGTTGACCACACCTCGTATAGGTTAATGATTGGTAGCCTATTATATCTGACAGCTAGTAGGCCTGACATCTTACAAGCTGTGTGCATGGTAGCCAGATTCGAAGCAGGACCAAAAGAGACACACGTGGCAGCAGTGAAGAGAATTTTCAGATATCTGAAAGGGTCTAGTGAGTTTGGGTTATGGTATCCGAAAGTCAAGAGCTTTACTTTGTAGATTTTTCAGATACAGATTGGGCCAGATGTGTAGATGATAGGAAGAGCACCAGTGGTGGTGCATTCTATTTGGGGAGCAGCTTGGTGGCATGGCATAGTAAGAAGCAAGAGTCAGTCTCTCTTTCAACTGCAAAGGCAGAATACATTGCAGGTACATCTTGTTGTACACAAGTATTGTGGATGAAGCAGATGTTGAAGGATCTAAGTGTGGAGGTTGAGTAGGCAGTGCCATTATATTGTGACAATACTAGTGCTATCAATATCTCCAAGAACCCGGTGATGCATTCTAGAACGAAGCACATTGCTATCCGGTATCACTTCTTAAGAGACAAGGTGATGGAAGGTGAAGTAAGGATGGAGTTTGTTCTCACAATAGAGCAGGTGGCTGATATCTTCACTAAACCACTTCCCAAAGTTCAGTTTTAGTTCCTTAGACAGAAGCTAAGAGTGGTGGTTCTTCCAAAGCACTAGTGGCATTGGGAGAGGGGGAGCAAGTTGCTTGATGTTGCTACCCCCATATTGGACTCAGGGGGAGTCCATTGGTTTCACCCTTTGTACTTGTTGTCAAAGGGGGAGAGAGTTACTCATCGGAGCTTTGGAGTGTATTACTGATGAGGAGATTGCCAACAACTCCAAAAGGGAAGATTGTTGTTTTATGGCTGTCCTTGTTGGCAACTCGGCCACTTGGCAATGATGATGTGGCCAGTTTGGGTGACATGGATGAAAATGATAACATGACAGCGTCTAGTGTCACCAATGAGATAACAGAACTACTTGGTATGCATGGAATGGTTTGATACATCCTTAGTATGTGGTGCGGATTTCTGGGTCAAAACTGAAAAAATTAGCCTATTTACGATCGAGGGTATTTTTGACAATGGAAATGACATTTTTGGAAGATTTTTTCTTCATAAAAAATATAGATTGTAATTTATCTAGTCCAGTGCATCTAATTTTGTCGCATTCCGATACCGTATGAAGAAGTTACGGCATTTGTGGCAGTCCAGGGCAGTTTTGGTATTGAAGATGAATTTTTTAAAGGAAGTGTTCTCCATGTAACAATACGACAAAAATCCAATATTTCCAACGGTTCTAATTTCATCGCGTTCCGATTCCATATGAGAAAGATACGTCATTGGAAAATTATAGGGGCATTTTGGTCCTTTTACATGGATGAGTCAGATAATTGAGTGTTCTAGAAAGTCATAGAACGTCCAGTTACGGTTCCAATACACTTCATTTCATCTTGATTGGTTATCGTATGAAAAAGTTATAAGTGTTTCCGTAAAGCCGATTCGAAAATCCAAACCGAAAATTCATCAGTTGCTCTTGGTGTTGGGTGGATTTTTTGGAATTTATTTTTTAAATTTGAAGGGATTTTGTGTAATTTCAAGATTCTGAAGGTCTGAGTTGCAGGGGGTCTTTAAGTACTGAAATATATGGAGGCAGGGGCTTGATTGTAATAAAGAGGAGTAAAGGGAAGTGAAATGGATGGTCCAGATTCAACCACGTAGGCTTGATGCCATCCAAAGGTTGCTGAGATTTTGCCCTGACATGGATGAGATAGATGCTTGCATGTAGGATTTGATTGGTTAGGTGCATAATCCTTGATGCACTGGTGCTACACCTTATCAAGGTATGTTGTGGTGTTTCGCGCGTGCATAGAAGGTATAAAAAAAGATTCCGATCTTAAGGATCTCATGAGATCTGATTAAAGCCATCATGGAGGATTCGGATCCAACGGTTGATAAACCTTTTACATTTGTGAGTAGGAAACAACCTTCCTTAAAATTCGGAAAAGCAACCAATCAAAGATTGATAACAAAAAGTGCATGCTGATCGCTGATGTCAGCATGACATCATTAGTTGACTATCTTATTCAAATCTTGTGGTTGAGATTTACTATCCATTATTTTAATCAGACGGTCTAGATTAAGAAATTCTCTTTGATGAGATCTATGGCCAGATTTGCGCCCTTGTTGCCCGCGCCACCGGTGTAGCCTACACCACTCCTACAAAGATTCCATTTCAGGCTATCTCATTGCTCCAACTTCAAATGGTCATATCTCCCTCATTTTAAATCGGATTTGGTGAACCAAGTTACATCTTCTTCATTTTTTCAAGCCCTACACCATGAAAGTAAGAAAAATTAGTTTTGAATGAAAGAAAGCTACGGTTTTGGTAGGAGAAGCTTTCCCCTCTTTGTTGGTCCTTGAATGAACATGAATACTTGATGATAAATGTTCTTAGGCCATTAAAGGAGGTAAAAGAGGTGGTTGAGGTGTGTTAATGATACATTAACTCAAAGCCAAGGAGGCAGAGAAGAAAGCAAGGATGTGTTTGCTTTGAAGAGCAAGAAGCCAAGGAGAGAGAAGGTGTAAGCACCAAACTTGTCAATACAAGTTTCCAATCATCCCAGGCAATCGGTTGTGAGATTCTCTAACCTTTGATTTACATTATATGCATGTATGTATGTTAGGGTCAGTTGTGGATGAATGTATACATGCTAGGTTAATTATGGATGAACTGTAAGCATGCTAGCTAGTTGTGGATGTATATGCTAGGCAGAGCTTGACTGTAAGGCATTGATATAAGCCCAATTTAATTATATTCTTTATTGAGTACTTAGTGGGTGCTAAGCATTGGGAGTGGGTGCTCCTGTATAGTGGGTGCTACACATTATATCTGCATTGCGAGTGCCATCTCAGCTTCGGCTTGAGAAAATTGGGTGTGGGTGCTCCCGACAGTGGGTGTAGTCAAAATTAGTGTATTGAGTAGGTACGAAGCCTTTACAGGTGCTACTCCGGGGATGTTGGCAAATTTTCAAACCTCGTAAAAACCCTGTGTTGTGGGTGCTTATGGTTTGCATTTTATATTGAAGTGCGTCGAATGTGGAATGGGTGTGCACACTTGAAAGTGCCTATGAGAGGCTGAGTGTGCATACGAATATATGCAAATAGGGACAGGTATATCAGGTTTTTCTTAGCTAGATATCAGACAGGTTTTTGGGGATCGAAATTGGACTCACTAATTCACCCCCCTCTCAGTGACTACCAGGTTATAACAAGATGCTCATTGGTGGTCAATGATGCAAGAGTCCGTGATTGGGATCTCTGACTAAGTGCATCAGCTGCCACATTGGCCTTTCCTGGGTGATAGTAGATAGTACAATTAGTCCTTTATCAACTCCAACCAATGCCTCTATCTCATATTGAGATCCTTTTAGGTGAAGAAGTACTTGAGGCTCTTATAGTTACTGAAGATCTCACTCTTCTCACCATATAGGTAGTGTCTCCATATTTTCAGTGTAAAAATCATAGCTGCCAACTCTAAATCATGGGTGGGGTAGTTCTTCTCATAATCTTTCAACTGACGTGATGCATTAGCAATGACTTTTTCATGTTGTATCAATACACAACCCAATCTCACCTTAGAGACATCACTATACACAACCATACCACCTGTACCAGTTGGAACAGTCAACACTGGAGTTGATTCCAACCATTACCTTAGCTCCTTGAAACTCTTTTCACAAGCATCGGACCACTTAAATTTCACACCCTTCCCTGTGAGTTCTCAATAAACCTCCTATAGTATCCGATCAATCCCAGAAAACTACATATGTCTGCTACCCTCTTGGGAGTCTCTCATTCTAGAACTGCCTTCACCTTGCCTGGGTCAAGCTCTATACCCTTGTCTGAAACAATGTGGCCTTGGAATGCCACCTGTGACAACCAAAACTTGCACTTGCTGAATTTGGCATAGAGTTGCTTCTCTCTCAGGCTTTGCAATACTAACCTCAAGTGAACAGCATGTTCCTCTGCATTCTTGGAGTAGACCAATATGTCATCAATGAACACAATTACAAATTTGTCCAAGACATCCTGGAATACCCAGTTCATCAAGTCTATAAATATAGCCGGTGCATTGGTCAACCTAAATGACATCACCAAGAACTCATAATGTCCATACCTTGATTTGAAGGCTGTCTTACTGACATCACTATCCTTGATCCTGAGCTAGTGATAGCCTGATCTAAGGTTAATCTTGGAAAATACCTTGGAACCTTGCAACTGATCAAATAAATCATCTATCATTGGCAAAGTATACCGGTTGTTGATGGTTAGCTTATTAAGCTCCCAGTAATCAATGCATAACATCATACTTTCGTCCTTCTTCTTGACGAACAATACCGGTGCTCCCCATGGAGACACACTAGGTCTAATGAATCCCTTCTTCAGAAGGTCCTGAAGTTGCACCTGTCATTCTTTCAACTCTATGGGGGCCATGCGGTAAGGGGCCTTTGACACTGACAGGGAGTAGGTCTATAGGAAACTCTGTTTCTCGGTCCGGAGGCAAACTTGTCAAGTCATCCTGGAATTCATCTAGAATTCCCTTACCATATCTAGCTTGGTCAATGGCCTAATCTCTATCTCAGTATTATCCATTACCGATGCTAAGTAGCCCTAACATCCCTTATCCAGTAGCTTCTTCATCTGGAGTGCCGATATGATAACTTTCTTGGGTCTCTAGGGCTTATCCTCTTGGAATATAAACTCATCATCATCATGAGGTCTAAAAATGATAGTCTTCTTTACTCATAGTACATTGGCTCTGTATGCGGACAACCAGTCCATTCCTAAAATCACATCGAAGTCAATCATATCCAACTCGATCAAGTGAGCATTCAACTCATGTTCACCTATGGTCACTAGACAAGGCTCATACATATAGTTCAGACCTACTATACTCCCTGTAGGGGTACTCACTACCAAACATTAAGTCAGTCTCTTGGGTGGAATTTTCATCTTCTTCACAAATGTCGGTGACACGAATGAATGTGAGGCTCCTGAGGCAAATAACATATGTGTAGGTAATAATGATATCAATAATGTACCTGTCACTACATTGGGTGCAGCCTTGACATCCTCTGCGGTCATAGCAAACACTCTGCCCTGTGGTCTTTGGCCCTATGGGGGTTGTTCTAGTCCAGGAGCTGCATATGTCTGCTGGGGCCTAGGTGGCATAGTGTATGGTGCATCATTGGGCTCCGGTAGGGGCATGTCCTCGCCATATAGCCTGGCTGATCATAATGAAAGCACCTCAGGCTCGATCCCATAGACTAAGATACAGTACTAGATCGGGAGGACTGGGAAGTCTGACTAGCTTTAGGCTTTCCTTAATTGCACTAAAGTTGGGTCGATATAAGCACTCGTAAAGGCTTGCTACCTCCCCTAGAATCAGTAGATCCCATTGGCCTCTTTCCCGTTCCTTGTTGGGCCGTGAAATTATCTCTATGTCGGTCTTCAATAGACTTGCCACTTGGACCACCTCGGCATAAGTCTGCAGTTTCAACCCAATCATGGTTGATCCAATACCTGGCCTCGACCCTTTCTCAAACCTTTTGGCCTTAGTCCTATCCTCTTGGAGATGCTCAGGAGCAAAGTGAAATAGCTCCTCAAAGTGTTGCTGGTATTCCAACACAGACCGAGAACCTTGCACCAATTAAGAGAACTCACTCTCTCTCCTATCCAAGAAGCTTTCCAAAAAGTAGTTCTAAAAAAAAATGCTCCCTTGAAGTCTTCCCAAGTGTGGTTTGGGTTGTTAGCCCTCAAAATAGGTTTAGTGGCACTCCACCAATCATCTGCTTCATTCTGCAATTGATAGGCCGCACACAAAGTTTTCTTCTCTTCGGTGCAGCCCATTAGCCTGAAAACCTTTTCCATACCACCTATCCATCTTGATAGATACAACGGGTCTTGGCCCACTTTGAGAAGCATGGGGACCTAAGCCGTCGAAACTTCTCTATCATCTTTGTCAAGTCTGTCTAGCCCTCTACATGGGCCAGGGCTTGTTCTGGCATCGAGTCTTGCACATGCCCATGCATATTTTAATGCCCTTGCCCATGCACTTGTGTCCCACCAGATGTTTGAAGGGTATTTGATCCAGTGGGTACTGGAACTGGTGCCAGTAGAGTAGGAGGTGCGGGCGGTTTATTATGGGCTTCCATTACCGCTTGGATCCTATTATCGATCCCGACCATAAACTGGTTTTGCCTTTCCTTAACTCTCCACATCATGTTGTCCATAATGGATGCCACATCATGTGCGGTAAGTACCAACAGAGCCGGGGGTGCATTATCGGCTCTACACCAATTCTGTGTAGGGGAACTGGGAGATGACGGGCGTGACTGGGATCGGGATTGAGTGTTCTGGCATGACATAACTCTTGTGGAGGAATCTAATTAGTTCACATGCATATACAAGGCTGCATGTAATTGGAACACATGCATACATAGTGGGTCCCACACATATCCAATTGGCAAATTTAGGGTTAGGGCATGCATAAGTGGGGTCTGCACATATTTGGATCCGATCGCATGCATATCAAGAAGGGGCACACAATTAAGGTAATAAAATAATATTAAGATTTAGAAAATAAAAATAATTTATTTCCAAATTAGTCCTTCGAAAACAAGGGCAAATTCCACTAGAAATATGGACCATTCCACCAAAAATATCAGTACTGTTTCCAGTGGGACTGGCAAAGGTTGATTTGGGACTTTTCAACTCCCAGAAACAAGCACCGGAAGCAGGTCCAGTGTTTCTGGTGGTCCAAAAATGGTTATAAATAGACTCAAATTTGGGTTTTAGTGTACAAAACCCTAATCAAACTTATGGAGAAGGTGTGGAAATGGCCAAGGAGAGTCTTTCAACCCATTTCCCACTTTCCTCTTGCTATTTCACGATCGATTGGCACTGCTTACGCACCGAAGGTATGTTTCTCCTCTCATTAACCTAGTTTTGGGATTTTCTTCTCTATGAGCTTTACTTCAATTATTAAACTAGGTTTTCATTCTTGAATCCTTTTGAATCATCTCACAAGAATGTCTAGACATCATGTATGTACCCACCGAGCCATTGAACAAGAGGAGCAAACCATTGCCGCTTAGTTCAACCCAATCCTGTTCTTCTCGGTGGTTGAGCAAGATAGTTGGGAACGCTTCGAGCATTGTAATGTGGACCCAAGGATTTATGTGAGGACAAGAGATTTCCATGCATTCGTTCTCCGTCAACGTTTTGAGGTGATCGAATAGTATCACATCTTGAAACCCAACAAGTACTACTACCCAACTCTGGTCAGGTTGTTATACTCTAATCTGCAATGCATGAACCGAGGCACTGAAGAGATGCAGATCACCTCCTATATGAAGGGGGTTGAGATTTCCTTTGACATGAGGTAGTTGGCCAACATCCTGATCGTCGACAATGTCGGTGACTTGGTTTACTGCCCGCCTTGGACTCCAGCTTATGATTTCGAGAGCCTCGACACCCTTTAAGAGGTAAATGATATGTTGGCCAAGGAGGCTGGTGGATGGGATCGTACAGTTAACTACCTTCCCACTCTAAGGTTTCCTGTCGTGCAGTCCAGCTGAATGTTTTCCCCACCTGTGGACACTACGATGAGGTATCCATATTGCATTCCTATGTGACTTACTGCGTTTACATGGGGGGCAGATATGTCTTCCCTACCTTCTGATGTGGATCATGGTAATTCGATACGAGGGACAGGATCGGCGGGTTGGGAACCTATGCTATGGAAGGATACTGACAAACATCTTCCTTTGCTTTGGGGTGGATTTGGAGGGCGAGGGACACTTGGGCGATGAGGTCATAGATTTTAACCAAGATTCCCTAAGGAGGATGACCCTCAACATGAGAGAGGTGACACCTGTTCTAGAGGAGGGTGAGCAGCCTATGGAGGTAGAGGGTGGCAGTGTCGGTGATGTTAGTGGAGGTGCTGCTGGTGCAGGGGAAGGAGCTGCTGGGGTTGGTGGTGTCCCACCACCTGACCCACAAGCTATGGGTTCCAAGGTTGCCTCCACTTCCCAGGGCACTAGGGGTGCTAGATCTTACGGTCTTAATAATGTTATAGCACGCCTAGATACCAACCATTCACTATTGAGGTGCATGGATGGCCACCATGAGAGCATAGATAGGATCTATTGTCTTAGGGACAATAGAGTGGCCTCCCTAGAGGCACAGATGTAGGCAGTGGTCTTTTATCTTGGTATTCCGGTGCCACCTCCAGGAACACATGGTCCAAACCAGGCTCAAGGCCAAGGATAGAACCACTAGCATCAGCATCAACATCAGTAAGAGTAGTGGCATGATGCCCATGTAGTTTCAGGATTTCTCATTTCATGTTTTTCTATGAGATTTCATGTTCTAGGTTTAGTTTAACTTTTCTTTACTGTCATTTGCTTTAGTTATTTAAATTCCTAGACTTAGGCTAGTTAGGATTTCTAGCTTTCAGTATTTTAAAATTTTTATGAAAAGGTGTAAGCTATGTATTCAAGTTCTTTATTTTAATAAAATGTCTTTAACACCTATGCTTGTCTCCTAAATTGTGTAATTTTATTATTGTTGTCTTTGAGATTTTTATTTAAATCTTAATTTCCCTAAGTCATAGTTTGGTCGAGATTGTGAGTTAAGGCAGAGCTTCATGCTCTGATACTATAGCTGCCACACCCCACTTCCAGTAGACCCAACTTACCATTAGGAATACTGATGGTGTGAGTAAGACACATATCTGTCTTACAAACCTACCATGATCTTTAATAGCAGTACCTTAACATTTCACAATCTCACATCACAAACCAACTAAAAACAACAGAATCAGAGTATAGTAGCAGAATCATCAAAAAAATGGAGAAATTATCTAATGATAAAATATTATCTATAACTGAATTATCCTTTTACAATTATCCATGACGTATAACTAATGAGTTTAAAAGAAATGTACCATCCACAAACTCGTATCAAAATCACTAAAAATACACCGAACACCTCATGGTGCTGAGTATGCACAAAAATCACAAGCACAGTCCTGGCTATACTCCTCTGCGTCTGGCATCCACCAATCGCTCATTCCGTACTCAGGTCTGAAAAATAGAGAATCACTAGCCATGGGCACGACCGTACCTACATCATCATAAAAAAAGAGGGTGTATATGTGGGGTGAGCTTTCCAACTCGCTCAGTGAGGGGTGGGGTTTAAGCACATCCAAGTATAACAATCGCAGTAATAATTTATGATGCATAATTGTAAAAATTAAATACATAATCCATGATGCTCGTGATGCAATTCATTTATTTTATTATCCACCTAACAATAGAAACTAAGACTGGTAAATGCTACTACGACACATTAGGCTGTATCCCCCGTCTCAAAACCACCATCAACTTTGTAGGAATACAAACCTTAGCCATGAATAGAAGCCTATCGGTCCCCGTATGCATCCATGGGTCACCCAGCAAACCCTTGAAAATCCCCTCCTGGCTGTCATGGCACCAATATCAATCATCGGCCATGCCTTAACCTCTGTTTGCAAGGGTTCGTAGCATAGGGTGTGGCATTCCGAAAAGGCACATCGAACATACAACAATGGGTTATCCAACACCTTAACCCCTGTTGGTAAGGGTTCGTAGCATAGGGAGTGATATCTAACCACATATATGCTACATGCCTTCATAATGATACAGTTAGTATGAATTACATGATACCGGTAACACATCGGCCACAAAGTGTAATCCATCTCCAAGTACGGTCACGGGTATATGATACCGGTAACACATTGGCCTCAAAGTGTAACCCGTGATAGTTTACCTAATCTAGCATGCATATAATAGTTAATAATAGACTACGCAATACCAGTACCAATCGTTCGCCACGAAGCATATCCATTTCCAAATGTAGTCCCGGAGCACACGATATTGGTAACATATAGGGCACAAAGTGTAATCCGCGACTATAGCTAACTCTAATGCACATAATCAATGCATGAATGCAACAAGCATATGGAAATCACGGCACCGGTACCACAATGGCCATGTTGGATTTCGTCTCATACATACAACAAACACATAGCGATCATAGTACCGGTACCACCTCGGCCACACCGGATCCCATCATACATATCAGTAAACATGTCATATCAATTCCATAAGAATGTAATAGATGATAATCATCATCATCATTTGAGCAATATAATTAAACATATTAAATCTACACATGTAAGAAAATTCTAAAATAATAAACATTTCCAAAAAGTATAAAGCAATCTATCCCTCACCTTGATGATCTCTGCTTGTGTTAGGGTTTAGATAAGGCCACCGATCAATCCACTCAGTTTTGATCTCGAGGCTTGTGCGCATCACTATCCTAGACACAAGGGCAATCATACATTAGTACGTGTCGAAAAGATCAGGAAAGGCCCACTTGGGTCACTCCCAAAAGATACAGACAAGGTTTCCCAGTGACAGTAATGTCACCGGAAGCACCCACCAAAAACAGGGTATTTCCACCAAAAATAGCAGTGTTGTTTCCGATGGTGGTGACAGAGAGTTCATTGAGCTTTGTGGTTCACCGAAAATAACCCACAAAAAGTAGGCCCAGTGGATCTGGTGGCTTGCTTCCGGTGGCAATACAGGCTGTCCACTCGAATCGGGGCTTTTCAGCTCGAGCCTGATCGTTGAGATTTATTCCATGGAGTTTGTAGGGAATGTTCCTAGCATCATTCTAAGCCAATAAAATCTTGATTCCACCAACCTATTTGGGAGATACGTCGATTGAACGATCAAAACCCTAGTTTGTCATTTTGCACTACTTCTTGCCGAAGCTCACCGGGCTTGGTTTGAGCTTGGCAACGACATGGGGGAGGTGGAACCCGTATTCCTTGACCTCAAGAGGGTTTGTGCACTAAGATCACAACCATACCTAGCTTAATCTAGGTCAACATGAAGAGAGTGAGTGGTGGAATTGAGTGCACTTACCTCCGACAATGATTCCAGTGACTAGGCAGCAACAGGCACCAAGGTAAGACTTCCCCCTTCTTCTCCTCCTTATTTCCTCTCCTACGTTGGACACAAAAGAAATAAGGAAATGAAATCTTATTTCCTTCTTATGTGTTAAGTTGGACCTTAGGGTCTATTTGGTTGGACTCTATTTGGATCGATCGGGTTAATACGCCTTTCAGAGTGAGAACCCGACTACTTTGGTCCGCAATGTGCTCATGTCATGAGGAAGATGTGGAGGATTATTTGGGATCATCCGAGACTGTCTACGATGCAAGTGGCGGGACCCACGGGTATCAAAACCTTGATAGTAGCTTGTATGGCTCACCGAAAATAGCCCACCGAATTCAGGCCCATTGCTTCCAGTGGCATATTTTTGGTGGTCAAGATAAGTTGTCTTGACTGCTTGCTATCCACCAACTGGTCTTGCACAGGTGGCTGCCCTCGGTCGTGTTCATGGTCTTTCGAAAACTTCGGTACGTACCGGGATTTATGTGTGAGTTGGGTCACTTACCATCTAGGATCGGAAAGTATGAACCCCCTCCAGTTAGATTGACTCACGATGCACGAACACTTGGGGTTATCTCTCACCCTTCGGCAATGTTTGGCCACAAGCCAAAACCCGACAGTGCTTCCGATCTCAGGTCTGAGACCTACCACAACAGTTCAAATTAGACCAAGTCAGGGCACGGGTGTAACATAGATCCATTACAGATTTGCACACTCGCATGACACACCTTGAGCAGGAACTTTCAGCATTTAGGATGGATGTTGGTTGTCAATTCAAGACCACAAATGACAAGCTTGACGATCTTCACTCCTACTTGGAGCACATGGTGAGGTATATGATTCCACCTCCATCACCTCCCCATCCTTGAACTTTACTTTATATTAGTCACTTTTAAGCCCTATGGTCATTTAACTTGGGATGGTTTTACTTATGGTTTGATGGATACACTCCTGATTTTAGCACTCTATATCTATATTTTTGATGTTATATCTCAACTTTTGCTACACTAGAACATATCAAAGGGGGAGCTAACCAATTATGATTTATCTCTTTTGTTAAGGGGGAGCTCACCTCAAGGGGGAGCTTGATTAAAGCTATACCTTTCACTTTTTGTTGATGGCCAAAGGGGAAGAAGATAAAAATTGGTATTGATGATTATGTGGCTATAGATGCATTGTAGTTAATTGGATACTTAGTTATGGTATGGTAATTTTCTTGTGCTTCTTGTGCCAATACCTTATTATGCATCAATACTATATTGTTTGTCATCACCAAAATGGGGGAGATTTTTGGGAAAATCCCACCTCCACACTCATGTTTTGGTGATAACAAACAATGAGTACAATCACTAATCTTTTTTTCAGTATATTGATTGAATCGGGAGACAAAGAACACCAAAGTGAAGATATCAACAAAACAAAGATCAAAGTGATTGATGCATTCAAACAAGAAGTCTCAAGAGTGAAGACAAGAGTGTTGAAGACAAAACTTAAAGAACATATGCACATACAATTGTAATCACGCACACACATGCATACGTAATGTAAACATGCATTTAGAAGACCCTAGGCAATGATCAAAATGCCCCCAAAGGAGTCCCAAAATATTGGAAAAAGGTGGACCAAAAAAACATAGTAAAAAAGGCCACAAATCTACTCCGGATTCACAAACAGTGTAATCCAGATCAAGATTCTCAATCCGGATTGATCTACCTATCAAACCATTGATTGGCAGAATCATCCGGATTGACTCCGGATGGAATCTAGAGATCTAAATCAATCTGGATGGGGATTTTTCCAATCCAAAGATCTGGATCAGGGCAAAATTCAAATTGCCCAACGGCCTATAACAGCTAGTTTTGACCCCATGTGTGGATTTGGATTGGGATCCAGAGCTCCGGATTAGGAAAATAGATCCGTTGGAGCTCTTTACAAACACTCTCTCACTCATACTCTTAGCTATAAATACCCACAATTGGGTAGTGTTTTAAACACCTCTCTACACATCCATCAGATACATTTTTGCATACAATTGAGTGAGAAATACATTGAGAAAGAAAGAGAGATTGTGAGTGAAGTTCCAAGTAAAGAGTGAGTAGAGAAAGAGAAGAAGAAGCTTCAAGCATTCAAGTCATTTTCATTTAGAAGCTTCAAGTGCAAGCACGACCATTCATTGCATTCATCCACTTGCACAATCACACAAGAGTACATGTACTACAAGTCATGGGTAATATTGTTCAAACTCTTATAATTTGTATTTTCTTTTTCATTCCTATTTTCGGTTCTCTTGCTGGTACTCAAGAAGTGAGTTGCTCTTACTTGTGCTCAAGAGTGGTTTGAGTTGCTCTTGCTTATACTCAAGAGTGGGTTACACTTGACCCGAAACTAAGACGATTGTAAAGGCTTGTTTCTTGCCCTATAAAAGAAACATATAGTGGAAAATCTCTCAAGGGGTATTGAGAGGAGTAGACGTAGACTTGGTTATAAGTCAAACTACTATAAAATCTTTATGTCTTGCCATTCTAATTTTTTAATTTAATTCCACATTTAATTTAAGTTATCATAAATCAAAACATTGACAAGAACACTCGAGAAAACCTATTCAGCCCCCCCTAGGTGTTTCTAACAATATGTTCGGAGACAATTCACCCCTACAAGGCAGACCAGGTGAGAGGAAATAAGCAGAAAGAAAAAAGTATTTTCATTTACAGTGGAGACTCCACCAGGGACTGTCAAACTTTCTATACCAGAGGCTTACAATGAATGTTAGAATTTTCTCCCCCTCATCAGTATTGTGTGTAAACATGTCTATACATTGCTTGCTAACAGCATCAGGCATCGTGTTCAAAGTGAAATCACTTGACGAGGATACTCCTTGTCGTGCTCGCACCCTCGGGGAGGTTAGTGCACGATATACTAAGTACTCTAAGATCAAATGATGCCCACTTCCTATATAAGAGTGCTCGAAGTGAAATTGGTTGACGAGTATGGTCATTGATAGTTTGAAATTTTTGGGGTAATAGGACATATCTGGCCATCCTGAGATTAACCAATGGCCACTTTCTGCACTACATTTGTGCACACACTCACTCATGGATACACCTACACCTGTGGTTAGCCGACTGAACCCATGTAATGTCATGGAAAATTATCGATGAAGGCACACCCCTTGATACACTATCTAGTATATCAAAAGAGCCACGTTCCCATAATTCACTTTCAGCGATAGGTGTATTTGTTCTATCAAGGGTGGCCTTATTCTGTCCTATAGCCTTACCCATTGCATCACATCATATAGGAACTTGACCATTGAACAACTAGGGAACGCCACAAACTAACTCAGTAATTGTTTACGGTTCAAGTTAGAACCCTTCTAGCCTATTTCATCTGGGATGAGATTTTTTCTGTATATGTTTAAACCTGATATGTTCTTTAACAATTGGGAATTGGGAGATGCAACTATATCGATTTTGGTTCACGCAACCATTCCTGTGGGGTGATTCATGCTTCACCACATTATATTAGTGCGTGTTCCAAACTGATAATGTTCCACACAACCAATCCAAGAGTTAGGAATGATTAGGTATTTTCATGTTACGGGGAGAAACAATATACCTATATGAAATTAGCTACGAGATTGTTCTTACATTAACCAACTTGTTTGTTTTCCCACACCATAATTTATGTCTAACTTGGGCCCTCCTAGAAAACAAAAATGTGTGAAGATCAACTAAAGATTGGGGCAAAATTAGACACTTATTATTGGGAGGGAGTAATTTTGTGTGTGCATCATTAAAAAAAATCAAAAATATAAAAATATAAAAATCTAAGAATTAAATTTTTTTCTTTAGGTGAGGCACGATTCTGTGTCAAAAAAATTCCTTGCTATCTATGTGGACCCATCAAGATAACTGTTTGGTCCGAGTCAGTCCTGAGAGATCCTTACCAACCGTGGAACTTATTGTTCAGCTCACTCCACCAAGTTCACCTAGTTTAGTATAATCTGAATAGTCGGCGAGTATGGATCCAGCTAGTGGAAGTCCACCAAATGCCTAAGAGAAACAAAGAATGGATATAATGTAATTAGATTTGAAAGAATTACGTCATTTATTCAACCAATTTACCAGTGCAAAGCAACCTCAGTAACAGACTGAACCTATTTCAACTCTAGGAGAATAGAAGTGGACCAAGATGGGGTCCAATGCACCTCACTCCATATCGAGGCTCATGGTCAATGATGATGAAGGAGAAATCCGACCAGATATTCCAACTGAACCCCTTGAAACTAAAAGGGAAAGAAAGATGAGGGAGAAATTAGAAAGACTTAAAAAACCGTTGCAGAAGGGGAAAGCCGTAGACACTCAAGCCACAGAAACTGATGAGATGGTCCTTTTTCCTAGAGCTCAAATTTTAGAGAAATTTAAATGGAACACTGATAAGTTTGACGGCAAAGGTGATTCAAGGGTGCACTTGAAGGTCTTCATTAATATTTCTAGATCATGGGGATTTACTGAAGAACAAATGGGGCAAGCATTTTTTCTTACTCTTTCAGGCCCAACTCTTCCTTGGTTAACTCAGTTAGACCCTTCCCAGACTCAGAATTTGTCAACAATCATGAAACCATTCACCAAGCAATACTCTTACAACACTAAACTGGATGTAACTCGATGAGAGTTAGAAACTGTTCGATAAGGTAGGCATGATGACATCTCGACCCACTAAAAAAGAACAATTGAAATGATCCTAGATAACTTGGCAAATCCCTATTATGATGTGTTATACAGTCAGCACATCGAGACATTCTCAGCGTTACTAGCAATAGGGAGAAGGGTTGAAAACTGAATCTTTAGAGAAGTGCAACACTGCAATAGTTCACAGGGTTCCTCAGATTAGAGTAAGAATACAAGGTATAGCAAAGGACGTACTACAGAGGTGAACACTATAACTGCCACAAGCACCAAGCAGCAACCTACAGTGCATACAATAACTCTTAATCCTGCTCCAGTTATCATTAAGCCATGTCTTCCAGCTCAAAAAGGTTTAGTACAGAGGAGGCAATTCTCAGATTTAGGGATGCCCTTATCTATGTGTTATGAGAAATTGAAGAAAGAAGGCCTCTTGAGTATGACACTTGCTCATCCAATCAGTGATCCTCCACCTGCTTATTACAAGGACCATGAATAATGTTCTTTCTATAATCAAAAGGGTCACCTCACCAACCCATGTATCACCTTGAAGCATGCAATACAAGATCTGATTGAATCAGGACAGATTGAACTAGAATTGAAGAATCAGCCAAATGTGACGACCAATCCGTTTCTACATCACAAAACTATTGGAATGTTACAAAGTAATTTAGATGACAAAGATCCTACTCAAAGGATTCAACCTGCACCTAAGAGAGGACGTCTTGATGCCCGAACTTACCGAGCCATGCTCAAAGCCAAGTACTTGAAAGCAAAAGAGGAGAAGAATCGGAAGAGAATTAAAGAAATCTATTCATGGGAAGATGAAAGTCTCCCACCCTACAATCTTACCCTTCCTCAGACAGGGTCACCTTCATATCCCCCAAGATCACATCCTCCATCACCTTCATCTCAGCCAGGATCACATCTTCCATCACCTTCATATCACCCATCATCACATCCTCCATCACCTTCCTATCACTCAACATCACATCCTCCATCACCTTCATATCACCCAGCATCACATCCTCCATCACCTTCCTATCACCCAGCATCACATCCTCCATCACCTTCATATCACCCAACATCATACCTTCCATCACCTTCCTATCACCCAACATCACGTCCTCCATCTCCATCCTACTACCCAACATCAAACTATTCTGTCCTACCTCGGGTAGGATTATCATCATCTGATTTTTCCCCATTTCCCCAGTCATTGCCTCCATTTCACCAAGAACCTTACTACTCACCAATTTCATATCACCCGTATCCTTATCTACCACCACCAAAATAACTTCACATAAACGGATGGTTAGAAGAAGGGAACCAACATCAATGTTCAGAGGTAGACTGACCAAATGAACTTCTTGGACTAATATATTAGTGGATCCAGGTACTCCCACTTACTCCTCTACCGGATCAATAAATCTCATAGATAGGGAAGAAGAGTCCCAGACTGACCCTACAACTCTCATTGTACTACCAATACCTCAAGTACATGTCATAGATGAGGTCACAGCAGATATGATCAGGGTAATAACAACATTGGCTATTGGAAAAATGGTCTCAAATGAAATACACCTAATTCATATAGGTGGAGAAAATGATAGTGACACTGAAAGCATTGAACAAATCTGTGAAGCAGTGAATGCTATTAGGGGAAATGCACCTGATGTGGATCCAGCAGATATCATTCGCCCAATTTTACTTCTGATGATGATTCAGAGGAAGAAGAAGATGAGGATGAGGATATAGAAGATGGTCTTGAATCAGAAAATGAAGATCTAGAGGAAGATTTTGTTGAAGAAGACAAAGATGAAGATTTAGAAGATGATTAAGAACCAAAAAGTGAAGATCTAGAGGAAGATCTTGTTGAAGGAAGGGAAGACAATCAAGAGTGAGAAAGTGAATATTTTTTTGAAAGAAATGAGTTTGAACTATATTAGGAGGAAAGTGAAGAAGAGAATCCCTCCTACGACAATGTGCTCTTCTTACTGAACTAAATGTGTGAAGATACGTTAATAACTGAAAAAATATTGAGGAAAGTGGCAGTCTGGCAAAAAACTGTCAAAGAAGTTTGTGAAAACCTTAAGGTTAATTTTGAGGATGAACCATTTCTTAAAGGGCTTATTTTTCATTTGAATAATATCATTCAAATAGTTAAAGCTCAGGTTATTGACATTTCTGGGGGTCCTCAAGGTCCATTCACACCATCTTTATATGAAGTAAGGACTGAAGAACCTATGGTTGGCACGATTGTTGATACAAACAATGATGATGAGAGTAAAAATCCTTATAATATTCACATAAAAAAAGGCCTGAAGGATTCAAGAAAGTGATGCCCACTAGAAGTGGGAAAGACTACAAAACAAAGGGGTTAATAGTGGAACAACCACCAGTCATAAAGACGGGGCAGTGTAGTAGGCAGCCATAACCTGAGAATCAAGTATTAAACCAATTAAAAAAGGTGTAGGCCAACATCTCCATCTGGGGATTGTTAATGGCATCTCCTACACATAGGGAAGCTGTATTGAAGTTCCTCACAAGTGTGAAAGTGCCTATCGAGATGGATCCGTTGCAATTATCTCAAACTGTGGGAGCCACATATGTTGTTCAAACATTAATGTTCTCTGATATAGACTTAACTCCAGAGGGTATCAAGCACACTCAAGCTCTATATATCACTGTGGAATGTAATATGAATACAATACCCCAGGTCCTTATTGATAATGGATCAGATCTGAATGTTCTACCGTTGAGGGTTGCCACATATATAGGCTTTAATCCAGACCAATTCAAACCCTTAGCTTAGATCATTAAGGTTTACGACAACACCAGAAGAAATGTTGTCAAAATTCTCACAACAATGGTGATAATAGGGCCAGCTGAGTTCTGTGTTGAATTCCAAGTGATAGATATCCCAGCATCCTTCAACATTCTTCTGGGTCGTCTGTGGCTTCATAAGGCAGGGGCAATGTCATCTACTCTACACTAGAAAGTAAAATTTATCTATAATGAGAAGGTAGTTACTATTTCTGGAGGTCCTCAGGTAGTCAACACTTTGGCTAACATTGAAGTTGGAAAAAATCAAGAATAGGAGGTGCGTCTGAGTGGTTTTGAACTAGAAAAAGTTTATGCTTCTATTGTTAAAGAGCCAATGAAAGAGAATGTTCCAATGTCCTATGAGGGCATGTGGAATACTACTGTTGGTTGAATGATGAAACAGATGCATTATTTTCCTGAATTGGGATTGGGAAGATACCAGCAAGGACCTACAAGGTTGCCTGAATTCCCTTACGTTGTCGAAATGCATGGTTTAGGGTTTTCTCATAAGGAAGAACAAAAGATGCTAGAATATATAAGGAGGGGCCAAGGTGGAGCAAGTGCTTATTGAGGGGTTGAGAATCGAAAGATGCTCATGATGGCAAGGAAGGAACCCTCCTACAAGAAAAGGGCTACAAATTACCCTACCTTAGAAAGGTACTTTGTGAAGGAAGCAGAAGATTTTCCCGATTATGAGGATCTTGACTTTCAACCTAAGAAAAAAGCAAAGAAAGCAGATTCTGAGTTCGAAGTCATCTATCAAGATGAAATTGATTGAATCACCTATGAGCTGGAGCGTCTACCATTTAAGGAGGAGGGTAAAGATAATGATATCAGTGATATCTTTGAGATAGATGTGATTGCCACAACTGAAGAAGAATCTGCAGTTGACCCTGCATCCCTGATTCAATCATCATAGGTTCTCAAGCCTCGTCTTACTCTGAAAGAAGTTTGGCAACATAAATTAAGAGCTACTTGGTGTCTCAATCTTCCAATAGAGATACAAGCTCACATCTATTCCTTCTTGCAGAAGATGTATCTAGAGGAGTTAAAAAAGGGGTAGTACCACTCTTTTTGTGGGAGTAGTTCATATGTTAGAAAGAGAAGAGCTAGAAGGATGAATATTTGCCCTTACTGTGCTAGAAGCAACTGCACATTCAAGATGGAGGTCAACGTTGTGACCTTGGCAAGGAGATCGCCTCATATAATAGGCTTGAGAAGTTAGATTTTCTAGAGAGATGGCTGAGTAGCCTAGGGCGAGGTGCATCTCTCAAAAAATTTGGATTTACAGATCATGAGATTGATCAACTTATTTTTACCTTAAAAAGTGCTAAGAATAAGCAAGCTGAATCTGAAATCTTCTGCCAAGAGAAACTGGAGCATCTGTAGCTCCATGAAGAAGGTAAAAGTAGTGGTGTCAACAACACTCTTGAGGTAGATGTTATTACCATTGAAGAAGTAGAGGAAGGGCCAATGTCCTATCTATTGATTCATCTAGCCTGCGAACCACTGCTCAACTGCACTAGTGCAGGATATGAATTCAAGCTCACTAAGACTCAGGGTTCAATCGGCTCTAAAATCACCACACAGTACACTAAAGATTCCCTTGCTGTTATCGAGTCTTCTTTTACTTGTACTTTTTCTGAATTTCCTTTTGTTAATGAAATTTCACACTTTCAGTATGATGAGTCTATAGACTTTCCAGCTATTAATGAAAATTCTAATTTTGAGTATGATTTGTCCCTTTCTGATGATGATCTTAACAAAATAACTGATGAATATCATGACTTGTTAAAACAATCAAAAGAAAAAATAGCTAAACCTATGAGTGAGGACACTCGACTCATTAACTTAGGATCCGATCAATACCCTAAAGAAATTAAAATTGGTGCAACCCTGAATGAAGAAGAAACTTCACAAATGGCCAGCCTATTAAAAGAATTTGCAGAGGTTTTCGCTTGGTCTTATGAAGACATGCCTAGCATTGACCCAAAAATAGTGCAGCATCGACTTCCTACGTATCCAGATGCGAAGCCTATTAACCAAAAGGCTAGAAGAATGTGGCCTGAATGGAATGAAAAGATTAGAGAAGAAGTAATTAAGCAATGAAATATAGGATTCTTGCAAGTCATAAAATACCCCAGTTGGTTGGCCAATATTGTTCCAGTTCCAAAGAAGGATGGAAAAGTCAGAATGTGTGTGGATTTTAAAGATTTAAATAAATCCAGCCCTAAAGATGGCTTTTCTTTACTCCATATTGATGTGTTGGTTGATAGTACGGTAAGACATTCCGTATTGTCATTCATGGATGGGATTTTAGGATACAACTAGATCAGCATGCATCCTGAAGATATGGAAAAGATTGCTTTTACCACCCCTTTGGGGACCTATTGCTATAAGGTAATGCCATTTGGTCTAAAGAATGCTAGAGCCACATATCAAAGAGCCGCTATTGCTATTTTATATGATATGATTCACAGAGAAGTGAAAGTCTACGTCGATGATATGATTGTCAAGTCCATTAACAGATAGAGGCATATCTCAACATTAAGGAAGTTTTTTGAAAGAATCAAGAAATTTCAATTGCAGTTGAACCCTCAAAAGTGTGTGTTTGGTGCGAAGGTAGGAAAATTATTAGGCTTTCTTGTAAGTGAAAGAGGTATAGAAGTGGATCCTATCAAGATTAAAGCAATCACGGACATGCTTGCACCTCAGACTAAGAAGTAAATATGAGGACTCCTTGCTCACATCAAACACATCAGCCGTTTTATTGCCCAATTGACCACTATCTGTGAACCAGTGTTCAAGTTGTTAAAGAAAGATCATCCCACACAGTGGAATTCCCAATGTTAAGAAGCATTTGACAAAGTCAAGGGATACTTGTTAAATCCATCGGTTCTTATGCCACTAGTAAAGGGAAAACCACTTCTGTTATATATATCAGTAAGGCAATTCTCGATGGGGTCCTTGTTAGCTAAAAAATATAAGGAAAAAGGAGTAGAACAGGCTATCTAATATTTGAGCAAGAAATTCTTGGAGTATGAAGTTCGGTATACATCATTAGAAAAGACTTGCACAGCTCTTGTTTGGGTAACAAGAAGGTTACGACACTATATGGTGGCATATCTAATTCAATTGATTTCTATAATAGATCCTATCAAGTATTTATTCAAAAAGCCTACACTCACTAGTAGAATGGCAAGGTGGTTGCTATTACTCTCAGAATTTGACATTACATATGTCAATCAAAAGTCTATCAAATGCAGGGCAATTGCGGATCATTTTTCTGCACACCCCTCAGAAAATGAAAGATCATTAAATGATGCTTTTTCAAATGAGGAAATCATGATGGTTGAAGAAGAAAACTCTATTAATACATGGCAATTATTGTATAAATGTAACCCTAAAATGACGCAGAAGATAATGGAAAAACAAGAACAAGCAATGCACACAGATTTACGAGGTTCGGCAAGATTGCCTACATCCCTAGTGAGATAAGATCCTACTTCACTATCAATAGAGAATATGATTACAATGCTTGTCCCTGACACCTCTCAATATTGCTTGAATTTTAGAGAAAGAAACCCTCACTACAAATATATAGCGGAAAAACCTAATCCAGAACGTACACAATTGCTCGTTCCTCAGATGCCTTATCTACACCGTTCTTCTTCAAGTCTGCCTTCTTCTTTAAGAACTCTCTCTTTAGATGACCTTCCTTCTTGCAATAGTAATAAGAGACCTTTGTCTTTGTCCCTTTTGATTTCGATTGTCTCTTCCCAAATACCTTCTGATTTGATCTCCCTCTTTCCTGCTCATTGTCACCTCTGAAAAAACCTTATCCTTGAGATTTCGTACTACTGTCCTTCTTCTTTGTATCATTAGACATGAGAACAGATATGACTTCATCCATCTCAGGGGTCTCCTTCCCTTACAAGAGAGTCATTACCAAGTGATCATATGATTATGGGAACGATGACAGTAACAGAAACGCCTTATCTTCATCCTCGATTTTAACCTCTAGGTTTGCAAGTTTACTTACGATCTGATTGAAAATATTAAGATGCTCCAATAGATTCAAACCTTCCTCCATCTATAGAGAACACAATTGCTTCTTCACGAACAAATTTTTCGTTAAGGACTTCGTCATGTAGATGCTTTCAAGTTTCACCCATAACTGCAGTGCATATTCAAAGCCCACAACATATTGTAGGGCAGCATCAGAAAGATTCAATCAAATAGCACTTATTGCCTTTTCCTCCATCTCTTCCTAATCTTTGTCAGTAATTTTTGTAGGTTTCTTTGACTTCCCCAACAATATTTTTGCCAAACCCTGTTATATCAGAAGACCCTTCCCTACCATCGTGATAGTAAACCCTAGAAAATGGAACCTAGAGCTCTGATACCAATTTGTAGAAACGTAACCCTAAAACGATGCAGAAGATAATGGAAAAATAAGAACAAGCAATGTATATAGATTTATGAGGTTCAAAAAGATTGCCTACGTCCCCAGTGAGATGAGATCCTGCTTCACTATCAATGGAGAATATGGTTATAATGTTCATCCCTCACACCTCTCAGTATTTCTTATATTTCAGAGAAAGAAACCCTCGCTATAAATATAAAGTGCAAACCCTAATCTGGAAAGTACACAATTGCCCTCAAATAAAAAATTCGAGCAGACCGCGTCCCCCTACACCCCCTACCCCCTTGTAACCCCCACGGCCCGCTAACCGGCTAGTGGGACCACCGTCTTGCCTGTCGAGGCGCTACACCAGTAATCCCTGGATTAAACTATGATGGAATATAAGACATCATACACTAACAAATTATTTTTTGATGGAGCAGCCAATCAAAGAGGTTTTGGGGCAGGAGTGTTATTAATAACACCTGACAAGCTGTATTTGCCTTCATCTTTTCGGCTTGATTTTTCATGTACCAATAATATTGCTGAATATGAAGCATGTGCAATCGGCCTAGAGATAGCTTTGACAATTGAAGTAAAAGAATCTGAGTGTTTGGTGACTCATCCATTGTAATCTGCCAAACTCAAGGGAAATGGAAGACCAGAGATGAGAAATTGAAGCCTTATTAAGAATATCTGGAGAAGATCTCTAAGCACTTTGAAGAAATCTCTTTTGAGTACTTCCAGAGAGATAGCAATCGGTTTGCCGATGCTCTTGTAACATTAGCATCAATGATTGAGTGTAGTCTTATGGCCCAAGTAAGACCCTTTCTGGTTGAAAGAAAGGCAAAGCCCATCTATCACAGTTTAGTGAATGCCTAGACAACAGATGGAAGATCTTGGTTTGCTCCTATTATGGACTTCATCAGGGAAGGGAAATATCCTATGGAAGCAACATCAAGAAAAAAGAAGTTCAGAAAATATGCCACTCAATTCACATTACAAGGCGATTTGTTGTACAAAAGATCGTTTGATGGAATTCATCTATTGTATGTGGATGAAGAACATGCACAGACTGTGATAGAAGAAATACATCAAGGTATCCGTGGACCTCATATGAATACAAGAATGCTAGCCAAAAAAATCTTGAAATTAGGATATTATTGGCCCACAATGGAGGCGGACTGTGTAGATTTTGTTCGAAAATTCCATAAATGTTAGATATTTACTAATGTCATACATATTCCGGCAATGGAATTGCATTCGCTCAGTTCCCCTTGGCCATTCTCTACATGGGGTATTGATGTTATCGGAAAAATTACTCCCAAAGCATCAAATGGTCCTGAGTTCATAGTGGTAGCAATTGACTATTTCACCAAATGGGTGGAAGCACAATCATATTCAGTCCTCACTGCTACGAAGGTGGCCAAGTTTATTAACAAGAACATCATTTGTCAATATGGGATCCTGCAACAACTGATATTTGACTAGGGCACTCATTTTCGAGGGCAAGTCAATAAAATTTGCACCAAGTTTGGGATCAAATGGCACAGATCAGAAGTAGCTAATAAGAATATAAAAGTAATTCTCCAAAAGATGGCAGATCCATATAGAGATTGGGCGGATCACTTACCATATGCACTATGGGCATATAGGATGTCAATTCGCACTGGTACAGGGGCAACTTCGTATTCCCTTGTATGCGGAATGGAACCCGTCTTTCCAATTAAGATACAAGTCCCCTCTCTTTGAGTCCTCATAGAAAGCAAGCTACCAAAAGGAGAATGGGTACAGGATAAATATGATGAACTCAATCTATTGGATGAAAAAAGAATGAACGCCATTGACAATTTAAAAAAGTATCAATTGAGAATGGCAAGAGAATTTAATAAAAATGTTTGTCCTCGCAACATTGAAGTTGGAGATTTGGTTCTCAGAGAACAAAGAGCACCTACACAAGATCTTCGGGGAAAGTTTTGACCAAATTGGAGTGGCCCACTCACAGTGAAGAAAGTCTTGCCAGGAAAAACTATACTACTCATGGATTTGGATGGAGATGAATTGTCAGGTTTGATTAATATGGATCACCTGAAAAAATAGTATGTTTAAGTCCAGGGTAACCACTTGAACTAAGTTTGACCTGATTCCTCATAAGGGATACATAGGCAACTCGGCATGTTCGAGTGCGGTTTCATCTGTACCAAAATCTTACCAAAATCTTAAAAAAAAAAAAAATTATGGGCATTGATTATAAAAAAAAAAAAAATAGATCCAAAGTTATGTCTTGAGTGTCCAAGAAAAGAAGCAAGGCCTTAAGATCATAATCTCGCCACTTGGCACCTTAATTACTAGTCAGCTTGTTTTCCCTAGTAATTAGTTTCTCCATCATCAATAGTCTACAAAAATCACCACTTGGCATTATCAATCACAAGTCATATCATTCCCCACGTGTCTCTTTTTGTTTACCTTTCAACTTTAACACCTTATCTTCAGTGTACAAGTTAGAATTATGATGAAGAACTTATTGGTCTATGAAATATTTTTTTTTTATCAAAAGTATCTTCTCATAGAACATAAATATTTGTGAGCTTGTTGCCACGTCTTGTATATGTTTATTTCACTTTATTTTATCAAGTTGTTCACTTGTATCATCCAGGAACAAATCAATTATGGCTTATCCCCATGCGAATACTCTGGATGAGACTCTACGCTGAACATGAATGTGGATGATTCTAGGCTGTTGGAAGACACAAATATTCAGGTTCTTAGCCGGATTCACTGTATGGAATTATGCCATAATTTGCTGAAGGAAGTTCCCAAGCATTGGGAACATGCATGTGTTCAAATTTGGATCAATAGAATTTTGTCCAACTTTGGAAGAATTCAGAGTTTGCTTGCTCTCTCCACCCAAAGGAAAGCTTTTTCACCCTACTCTGCAAGTAGACTACATCCAAAATATCCAAGAATTTTTTGAATGGAATAGAAAGGAAATGAAGAAGTTCATGGTTTTCGAGAAAATAGACATCTTTGAAGTAGCCAAAGCTTTTTCTCAATAAAGATATTTGGATGGAATGGATCAATGGTGAAGAGGTAATGTCTATTTGTTCTGCATTATAACACGATACTTGTTATGTTATCCTGGACATGGGGCTATTCCCGCCATCATCAAAGTAGTGTTACAAATTTGAGAAGGTTGTGACATTGTTCCTACAATCTTGGCTGAAACAGTTAAAGGGCTGGACCAGATGGTCATTTTTGGGCGATTTGGTACAAATCACTACATGGGGTGTCCTGCTGCCTTTCAACTTTGGTTGACTGAGAAGCTACAACTATTAAGGCCTTTCCAACATAGTAAGTTGATAGCCATCTAGCACCAGATAAGGAGGGAAATTCAAGAATTCCACTCAATCACTAATTGGTAGGAGTACCTTCAAGAGAAAACTGGAGATAATATTAGATGGACCTATCAGTGGTCGCCAATTGAGAATCTATTATGAATACCCCAGGGTGCAATTATGTTAGGCTAATGGGTTTGACTCACATGTCATTTTATTTACCTACTCATCTATGGTGACAATATCAATTACCATAAATAGATCCAGGAGAAGTGGTGAACTTTTATCCCCTAAAGGAGCTATCCACTGGTGTCATAGATCTACTGGCAGGTTTGTGGCAAAGGTAGCTGGTGTAAGGTCTCTAAGAAGAAAGAGTTCTAAACAATTAAGTGAAGCCAGTTGAAGATCTGGTTTTTTGGTTTATTGTACTTCCATGTAGCCATTTTTCATTTTATTTGTTGTAAACCTAAGCTTGGAGTTGAAATAAATTTAGCCTTTTCTATGTACCTTCACATGAGTGGTGGAAATAAAAAAGAAGGGAATCATGCATAACCTAAACAAAATAAATAACACTGGTATAACATAATAAAACACCAGCATCCATTGCATCCTTACATGATATGTACTAACATATGTACAAACATTGGTTAGGTCTAAATAATAATAATAATAATAATAATAATAATAATAATAATAAAACTTGTTCTAACCCAAGGAATAGGAATAAGCAATGCAAATATGACATACCCACAAGAGCGCCAAAAAGTGCCGATTCCAATGCCAAAATTCCATTAGGAAGAATGACATTTCCCCGACAGTGCCATAAGTGTAACTTCAGTGTTAAAGTACCGCAAAAAGAGCATCATTTCTATAGCAGTGCCAGAAGGTGCCAATTGCATTGTAAAGTGATATAATAAGAATGTCATCTCCATAATAGCGCCAGAAAGTGCCAATTCCATTTCAAGATGCCATTGTAAGAATGACATTTCCCCAATAGTGCCAAGATGCATATGAAAATTCATTTTTTCGCAACAGCGCCAGAAAGTGCCGATTGCATTACCCAGATGATATAATAAGAATGTTATCTCCACAATAGTTCTAGAAAGTGCCAATTTCAGCCTCGTTTCCATGACAATATTGGAAAATATTAATCTCAATGTCAATTTTCATGTTAAGATATCAATAAGATCAAAAATATGAAGAAATGTTACAAAGAGGTCAATTTGATCAGAAGAGCTGAGGTACATTATAAGAATTATATCCTTAAAATTTCTCCAGTGAGTTGTCTCTCAGGTATGTATTCTCTTCCTCATTAGAATATAATTGGACTTTGAGATAATTCCTTCATACATGCATTCTTGGCCAAGTTCATGACATTTCATGTATGATCCAGTTCTAGTGGTCTGAAATACCGATATTAGTCAATTGGATATACTGTCATATTAATTTCTTGTTTTCATCGAATTTCACTGCCAGAGTTTAATCGCTCACCTTTTGCATTGCACTTCCATTATTCTTGAGTAGGATATCGGCAGTATATTCTCTAGGGTGATAAAATTTTGTTATTCTTTTCTTTGCCCTTCGGCTATTGCACAGTCTCGGCCATAGAGGGGCATTCTGTAGACACCAAATTTTGTCCTCCCTTGACAATGATGAATTATGGGCAATAATGAAACATGTATTCTCTCTTTTGGAAAGAAATCCAATTTTTGGCACAAGTCCAGACTATCCTAGCTATCCCAACCTAAAGCCACTATACAAGAGCATGCGGAGTACAATTGGATGTAAGACTGGTTAGGAGTTCAGCCCGATATTTTTAAAATGAAGCGGGAAGGGTGACCAAAAGTGGTCATTGATACCTTTTACCAGAATACGATAATCAAGCTTAGCATGTGCTCGATTCCCATATCATTGGAAAGCATTCGAAAATACGGTCTCATTGATAACTTGTATGAAAAGAATGGATACCCACACGTGCCGTATTGCCTACTAAACTTTGAACTAGTTAAACCAGAACAAAACTCGACCAACCCAAAGCAGACCAAACCTGAAATAAACCAGACTAACTCGAACCAAACCAGACCAAACCTTAAACCAAACCAAATCAGATCACCCTAAACCAAACCTCAACCAAAACTTGCCGCCTTTCCTTAAGTGTTAAACTTTCCATTGCAACCACGTAGGGATACTGCTGCCCAGCCTACGGGTAGCCGCCCAGTCTATGGGAGTACTTAGAGGCATATCGAGGTGCCACGGCCTTTTTGGAGGCATATCAAAGTGCCATGGGGGGAGGGGCCTCACATGGATGAGTGTAATCCCTTACACATCTGTGTAAGGCTTACATGGATGTGTAAGGGCCTTACACCCTACTATACCCCCTTACACGCCTCTAAACCCCCTGTATACGCTCTTACGTGGCATTTTTATATGGATGCCTCATTTTTTTATAAATAGTGACCTCGGGTCATCGAGAAGGCCACGAAAAAAAAAAAAAAAAAAAAAACCCTGAAGAAGAAACCCTGCTCCAGAGACCAAAAACCCACAAAATAGTCCTGAGAAAAAAAAAACCTATTCCAGAGACCTTACAAAAGAGAGAGAGAGAGAGAGTAAAGAAAAAGAAATTGTGAGCCGAGCTTACTGAAGTTGAAGTTGACCGAGTCCTACCCTATTTTCAGAAGTCCACGTCATCCATATCAAGTTAGTACAGAACTTTTGTTTAATTTTTTTTGTATTTGATTTCAATATTTTTATTATGGCGTGAATTGTAGACACCCAATTTTGTCACCCTCCTCTGGCTATGATGAAATATGGATCTTGAACGTGACTTCCTGCTTTTGATCAACATAGATGCCAATGGAAACATTCTCCTACCCAAAACCATGGAAATTCCCACGCGAGGGAGAGGAAAGTCTAATTTTGACTTTTTATATATGAAGGAATCTAGTCAAGATGACCATATAGATGAATAGTGCTCAAAAACATGATTCTGACGATATATGATACACCAAAATTGGACCGATGGATCTCCTGCAATCATCCCCTAAAAATCACGCTTTTTCGTACATATGCCGCGCACATGGACAGTCCTGCTGGAAACCAGGAAAAATCCCCCTAACCCAAACACCCTAAAATTCATCCCCTACCTACCCAGATAAACCCGAAACACTCCCAGGCTTGAAACCCTAGAAACCCTCGTGCGAGAGAGAAGGGGGTCTAATTTTTTCTTTTTATATACGAAGGAATCCGGTTAAGATGACCACACAAATTGATAGTGCTTGGAAATACAATTCTGATGGTATATGGTACATAAAAATCTGACCTTCGAATTACCCACAATCTTCCCTTGAAAATCATATTTTCTTATGCACATGTTGCGCAATCCGACCAGCCAAGCTAGCCCCACCAGCCCAGCCTAGCATGCATGCCCCTATCGCTTGCTGTGTGCCCCCATTGCCTACTGCGTGCCCCGGTAGCATAGTCTATGTGCCCCTGCTACACAATCTACGTGCCCCTGCTGCCTACTACTCGCCCTCATCGCATAGCCTACATACCCCCACCGCACAGCTTGCATGCCCTTGCCGCACGCAACGTGCCCCCACCACACACTGCATGCCCCTACTGTATGGCCGTGCACACCTTGCCTACACCATGCACATATTGCCCCCACACCTATGCCAGCCTGACCCGCACACACTATGCATATTACCCACATACCCATGCATGCACGTGCCCGCTGCCCATGCCCGTACCACCTTGGCCATTACCCGCACGTCATCCGTCGCGTACCCATGACGTTACTTGCACTACCTGCCTAAACTAACCATACCTCGGGCACTTCAGCCTGGTCCTGTGTGCCACCGTCAGCAGTTGGGATTGGTGTTCCTCTCTCCTCCCATTTTTTCAAAAATTACCTTTTTCAACTAAAATTTCTCTCTCCTCCCGCTTTTTCAAAAACTACCTTTTTTGGCTAAAATTTCTCTCTCCTCCTATTTTTTTGAAAACCCCCTTTTACCCACTGGACAAAAGCCCTCCCCAACCATTTTTGCCTTCAACTCCCCCCTTTACCCATTGGACAAAAATCCTATCTCCTCAATCTAGGCAAGAGCTCACCTTTTGTCCACTGGATAAAGGGTTCCCCCTCTCCTATTTGGCCAAAAAAAACTATAAATATCCCTTTGGAAAAAATAGACCACCACATCAGAATCCCACCTCACTCCTTGTAGTGAAATTTTCCTCCCCTCCCCCTTTCGATTTTCTTATGATCTTCGAAGCGATCTTTGTTAAGATCCAAAATCTCATTCGGATCTTCGAAGTGATCTTCGGGATCTTCAAGATCTTCAATCCAAGTTCTTAGTTAGATCCAGTTTTTAGCCAAAAACAGTATGTTCTTGAGCCCCCTCCCTTGAGTGTTCTTGAGCATTCTTGAGATAGAAACCCCCCCTTTGAGGTTCTTCAGGTCTACGAAGAGATCTTTGTCAATATCTAAAATTCTATTCGGATCTTCAAAGTGTTCTTCGAAAGTTTGGAGTTCTTCAATCCATTTTTAGGTCATCCCGTTTCTTTTCAAAAATAGTCGTTCCTAGCGGAAGCCCTGTCTGAATGCCCCTGGAATCTTTATAGAAATAGCTATTCCTAGCAGAAGCTTTGTCAGAGTGCCACCTCAACCTAACCCTCCTCTAACCTATCCCTAGTGGAAGCTCTGCCGAAGTGCCACCTCATCCCAAGACCAAAAATTGCCATCCCTAGCCAAAGCTCTATCCAAATCCAAACTCAAAAATAGCCTTCCCTAGCCGAAGCTCTATCTGAATCCAAGCTTAAAAATAGCCTTTCCTAGCCAAAGCTCTACCCGAATCCAAACTCAGAAATAGCCTTCCCTAGCTAAAACTCTACTCGAATCCAAAGTAACCGTTCCTAGCTAGAACCCTGTCCGCATACCATCACAATCAACATCTCTCAAGAAAGGAAGTTAGAGGTCAAGACCATCTTCCCCTGAGCCAAGAGAACCCGAAAGGTAGTCCGAGCAGGTACTAATCAGGGGCCCACCCCTCTTGACCTGAAATAGGGGTTAAGTTCAGGTACAATTTCTCAATCAACTTGTCATAACATAAACTTTATATAGCCCTTGTTTTAGTGTATATAGTAGTTTGAATTCAATTAATGTATATATGTGTGATAACTTAGCCATGCATATGGAATAGTAATAATTATGAAAAGTATTAGTTCTCAAGCATCTAGTAGGAAGACCGGTTGAACCGAGCAGATTGGGTGCCTAACACCTTCCCAATTCTGTAACCTAATACTTACCCTAAATCTTTAGACTAGACCAAATTTTGGGCTCTTTCTCTAGAACAAGCCCACCCTTGGGTCCTAGGCCTATAACCCTAGGTGAGGACTCCAAACCCCATTTGTATGATCTAGATCCCAAATTAGACCATCATCAAACCCCTGTCTCAAATGATGAATTTTACACTCTTACAAAATAGGCCTCCAAGTATCTCCAAGAGGTGATAAAGTGGTGTGGAGCCCTCAAACAAAGCACACACGACACAAACCCCTACCCTCATATGAAAGAGAGAGAGAGGAGAGAGGACGGGGGGCATAGCCCATTTCTCCGGCCGCTACCCTCAAAGTGGCGACTCCACTGGGGGTAAATGTCAAGCTTCTAATACTAGATGCTACCTTTAAATGCAAGAATATTTTCCATCATATTTGTTTGAAAACGTGTTTGGCTAGCCTCATGTTTGTAATTGTATTTTCTAACCGCATCATGCATCGTGCTTAAAGTGAAATCATTTGACGAGAGACTCCCTGTCATGCCCGCACCCTTGGGGATGTCAGTGCATGTCATGGAGAGTACTCTGAGAACAAATGATACCTGCTTCCTATACAAGAATGAAAGGTATCGTCAAATGGTGAGGATGTTGTATTTGTGTCAGCACCCTCGGGGAGGTCCATGCACTTTATAACATTCTGAGATCGAATGCGTCATCAAATGGTGAGGATGTCTGTATTTGTGCCAGCACCCTCATGGAGGTCCGAGCACTTTATGGCATTCTGAGATCGAATGATGGTTACCCTACATTACACTTTTGCACACAATCTCTCACGGTTCCACCACCCCATGGCCAATTGCTTAACCTCGTGTGTAGTCACGAGTAATGGGCAAGGACGTCACCCCCTTGATCATGTTCCTACTGGTATATCAAAAGGATCACATACCTTGCGTATATAGATCCTGTTAAGGAAGCCTTGTCAGTCCTATTGCATCCACCGCATGCTTGCATCATGTAGAAAATAAATAAAGAAGCTAGGAGCACCACAAGCTAACTGTAGGACTTATTTGCGATCTTGAAAAGGAATGTTCCTATATTATATTCTCGGAATAAAGAATAACTTTCCTAAGTGGGTTTCAGATAAAAGGTGTCCCTCCTCCTTAAGAAGAATGTCCAGATACGTGACTCAGGGGCAATCCCATCGTAGTCACGTCAAGTCCTGAGAAGTCCCGAGAAAAATCAGGAGGAAGGACACCTAGTGGGAAAACAGCAAGGAAAGCATGACTTTATTACATAGAATGTCTTATGGGAATATTCTCAACAAGCCATTTGTATGAATTTCCTGCTTATGACATTGGACGGACCAGGGGCATCAAACCCTATCCACTCCCTATCATTAAGCGGACTAACTTTGGATGAATCAATGGTTGTTAATTTAGTGAATGTATGAATAAGGGATTGGGAATTCAAGAATCCTAAAATAAACCACTTTTGGTTCAAGCACAATTCCACACCTCAAGTATTCTCTGCGGTCCCTTTGGATGTGTTAGGCTAATCGATTGACTCGACTAAGTCCAGAATCACCTTCATCATCTCTTTGAGATTGTCTACTACCAGGTGATTACAACCCCGTAAGCATGGATCCACCCAACATGGAAACACGCGAACAGGCCTGGGTCCATCCCATAGAGACCTTGTAGACAGATATGGCTGAAGTCAAAAGAGGGATAGCTCAGATATTGCATACAATTCAAAACCTTCCCAGAGCTGATCCCAGGAATGAACTGGCACCAGCTACGAGAGATGTGGAACAAAATGGAGCTACAGGTCATCGTGAGAATTCTTCCCGAGTTGACTCAGGAGAACCAGAGCATGTCCAACCAACTGGTCAGAGAGGATCTTCATATATCCATCTGAATGGTCAACGAGTGGCCTATTCTAGGGTCCCTCATCCTAGGGTAGTTATCGAAGATGAAGAAGAGGAATTTGTAGCACATTTCCACTTTGAGCCTCTAAAGATGGAGAAAGAAAGGAAACTCAGAGAACAGTTAAAGAAGTTGGAGAACATGACTCGAGCAAGAAAAGGCTCAGAAGGCCAAGCAGTGGATTCTGAGGAAATGAGTTTCTTCTCTGGGGCAAGAATTTCAGAAAAATTCAAGTGGTAGACTGATAGGTTGGCTCATCTCAAAGTCTTCCTTCGCATCGCCAAGTAGTGGCAACTTGTAAATAACCAAATGGGGCAAGCCTTCATGTTAACCCTATCAGGACCAGCACTGAGGTGGCTCACACAGTTGGAGTCATCACAAACTCAGAACTAGGTAACGGTAGTGAAAGCCTTCACCAAGTAGTACTCCTACAATACTGAGGTGGAGGTGAAACGTCAGGAGCTGGAGACATTGAGGCAGCAGCCTAAAGAATGATTCACCACCTTCTTGATGAGATTCGGAGACAAGGCCGCCAAGATGGTAGATAAGCCTTAGAAGCAGAGTAGGCAGAGAAGTTGATAGAAAACCTACCAAAACCCTATTATGATGTTCTTTCCTATCAGCATTTGCAAACTTTTGATGTCTTAATAGCCACCGGAACAAGGATCCTCCCAAAATGTAAGCAAGAACACCGGAGTCAAACAGGGAAAGGGTCCAGAAACTAATGTGGTGAGTCCAGTTCAATAGTCACTCTCACGAGCCACTTCTTTATAGCCCTTCATAATACAAGCAAATGCACCCATCCAAAAGGCCCCTCATCCAAGAAGGCAGTTTTTTGATTTGGGAATGCCTGTAACAGTAGCATATGAGAAGTTAAAGAAGCAAGGATTGCTAGGGATTGTGGCTTTGAGAGTGATTAGCAACCCTCCTCCAGCTTGGTATAGGGATCATGAGTATTGCTCATATCACACTTAGAAGGGGCACAATACTGAAATATGTTTAGGTTTACAACATGCAATTCAGGACTTGGTAAACAATGGAACCATTAAGGTCAAGGTCAAACAGCCTCCCAATGTCAATACCAATCCACTCCCTGATCATGTGAACAATATGGATGAAGAAACTATAGAAAGTGACCCCACTCAACTCATTGTACCAAGAGCTCGGAAGAATCATATGAATGTTCGTGCTTAAAGAAGAGTCATAAGTCAAAGGGCTAGAGTCATAAGGACCGCTAGAAGAAGAGAATCATCAGAAGATCATAAACCTGCCATTCATCCTTCCTCATCTATAGAAGGGTCCACCGCACCACATTACTAATCGCCACCATATTTTCCACCCCCACCATATTATCAACCTCCACCATATTATCAGGCTCTGCCATATCATCAACCTTTCCCCCACCATCAAAGTGGAGGAACCTCTTCATCCTATCGCCCCCAATCTTTATATCCTACCTCTCACATTACATCATCTTCATACCATCCCACTTCATATCCCTCATCACCCTCATACTAGTCCCATTCTCAAGGTTTGGTGTATAACCCAAAAGAAGGATGGATGAACGAGTATGATTGGAGGGATATGCTTGCACTACCAGATTCCCTAAAGATGACTTCATCAATAGGGTTAGTAAATGCATTAGGGGAAGACCAGGAGAGTGATCCCACTTCTCTAATTCAGCTTGCTGTAACTTCAAAAGACAATCCATAAGTAATTGAAGAGATTACAGCTGATCTTCTCAGAGCAGTAACCATATTGGCCATAGGGGAGCAGATCAAGGACTACATTTCCTTAATCCACATAGGAAGTGACACTGAGGATGATGAGTAGGGACTAGTCCAACTTCGAGCCAATAATGATAGGACCAACCCTATGAAAAGATTTTGGTCCATACGCTCTAAATACTACGAGCATTTGGATGCCAGAGAATTTGATGGTCCTGAGGAATCTGATGAAGAATCAAGTGGGAGTGAAATCAGTAAAGAAGAGGATGATAACGATGACGATGAGGACAAAAATGAAGATGAGAAGGATGGAGATGACTCTGATTCTTGAGAGGATGATGGGTATCCAGATTGGGATGACTACCAAGGGCCTTGGTACAATGTTTATGATAATGACTCAGAATATTACTCACTAGAACATCCGACATGTTTCTCAATCTATGCTATTGGTGGTTATGATCTAATAGTTGACCCAACAGGTGGCATTTACCCTTCCCTCTACATGGGAGGAGATGATTCTACATCAGATTCAGAAAGTGATGAAGGATCTGGAGAGCCTATGCAAGTTTATTTGGATGAACCAGATTCCCTAGTTGAGCTGAAAAAAAAAACTGTGTGAAGTAAACTCCACTGCATTAAAGATGCAAGGAAGGATAAAAGAAATTGATAAAATGTTGGGGGAAGTAACCATCAATGATCTTTACTTTCGGGAGCAATTAGATGACCTGGAGGAAATAGGACCAGATGACACAATAGCAGTGGCCGTAGATGCTACATTCCAACAGCTTTTCAATGCAGTCAAAAAGCTATGAGCCAAGGCTGTGGATATTTGTGGAGGTCCTTGACTTCACACCCCAAGCAGGGAAGGAGAATCAGAGGAAGAAGATGATTCTATGGTGGGGATAATCACCCTAACCAATAGTGATGATGAAGATAGTTATCCCACGGAGGTTATTATGAAAAAACCAATTAATGTGATGGAAACTAGAAGTGGGAAAGACTACAAAGGCAAGGCTCTAGCAGTAGAACAACCAAGGGCTAATGAGGCCGGAACTAGCAGCGTAAAGAAAGAGCCAGGGAACCCAGTCTTGGCTCAACTTAGGAAGCCTGAGGCAAATATCTCCATTTGGGGATTGTTGATGGGTCCCATTCGCACCATGAAGCAGTCTTGAGGTCTCTCGCTAATGTGCAAGTGTTGATCGAGATAAATCCGACACATCTCGCACATATAGTAGGGGGCAACATATGCAGTGCAGTCCCTAATGTTCTTAGATTCTGAGCTTCCTAAGGAAACCCAACAGAATCGGGCTCTCCACATTATGATTGAATGCCTTGACAAAGTGGTTCCCCAGGTTCTTGTTGAAAATAGGTCCGCTTTGAATGTGCTACTATTGAGATCAGTAAAGAATATCGGCATCAAGTTGGAAGAAATGATCCCAACCACCCAAACCATAAGGGTATATGATAATACCAAGAGGAAGATAGTGGGCATCATTACCCTTGTTGCAAAGATTGGCCCGGTGAAGTTTGATGTGGATTCCCAAGTCATTGATATACCGATAGCTTTTAACATACTCTTAGGAAGGCCTTGGTTACATCCTTCCAAGGCGGTGTCCTCTAGTCTCCATCAAAAAATGAAGTTCATTCATGAAGAGAAGGTGGTCTTAGTGGTCAAAGATCTTAGAGTGGTTAACACTTTGGCCCACATTGAAAATGGGGAAGAACAAGACCAGGAGGTGCAACTGAGTGGTTTTAAATTGGACACCACTTGCACAACCATTGCCAAAGAAGCTCCAAAGGAGAAAATCCCAGCTAACTATGAAGCCATCTAAAGTCCGCCAGTGAATCAGATGATGAAGAATATGCGCTATTTTCCTGGCATGGGGCCAGGGAAATATCATCAAGGAGTTCCAAAGCAGCCTAGTTTGGCAGTGAACAAAGAGAAGAATGGTCTCAGGTACACTCCCCCAACTGTCAAAGGGCAGAAAGTGTTGATGATGACTAGGAAGATCTACGTCACTTACTACCCTACTCTCAATGGGTACTTCATGAAAGAAGGAGAGGACTTCCCTTTTTACGGAAATGTGGAGCCATAGTTTGATGAAACCGCCACCAAGATGTAACCAGGACTTGAAGTGTTCTTCTAAGATGAGTTCAATTGGGTGACTCATGAAGTGGAAGCAAATGCCGGTTAAGGAAAGTGATCAAGATAGCTGCATTACTGGGATAGCAAAAGTTGCAATGATTGAAGATGGGTTCACCTTTGGCAACCCCATAACACTATTCCAATCTAAAGAATTTCCAAGTCCTCGAGACCTCCTGAAAAGGGAGTAGGAAAAGAAGTTAAGACTTGTTAGGATTTAAAATGTAACTGCAAGTGTACGAATTAGTGTAACTACGGGTTGAACACAGGGAGAGTAGCCACTTTATTTTTGGCTTCTTTTAATAATGCGAAAGTGAACCGATTAATGGTTGTGATCTAATTCTAACCACCATCCTAAACATATGTATCTAAAATAACGTCCTAACCATTCGTCATCTAAGAATTTAAATATGCAATCCACGCAATTAAAATTAAATAAATAAATAACTAAAAATAAACAACCCACGCAATTAAAAAGCAATGAAGGAAAAAAATGCTGAAATAAAAATAAAGTAAAAGAAAGGGGATAAAGCTAGAGAGAGGCTCACAAGTAGGTTTCTCTACTTAGCCTGAGGGATGCATCATACTATGAGCTTCCCTACTTGACCAGAGAGTCACTCTTACAGGGGTTACTCTACTTGGCTCTAGGGAAAGGGAGGCAATTAAAATAAAAACAATAAAATAATGGTTCTATGGCTAGGAGGGGCAAAGCCAACACATACACTAGCCATGAACCTTGGAGAAAAGGGAAAGCAATAATATAACGACTGAAATTAAAATCCTAAATTAAGAAAGAAAGGGTAGTCAGAAGAGGGAATGAGGGGGGGGAGAGAAGACTATTGAAGAAGCCTCCCTGCCTGAATTAATGCTTGAACTTGAAAGCTTGGGTGATTTGAGATACTGCCAACCCTAAAAACTAGATCTGAAATAAACTAAATCTGAAATTTCTAGGCCTGGAGAAAACAAAGCTTGAAAAAAAAAAACTGAACTTGAAAAAGAGATGTTTCACGGCTCGTGATCTTGTCACCTAGATCTAAGCCTAGAACTATAACTTAAAAATTACAACTCAATTGTATAAATCATAAACATAAAAGGCTGAATAAAAATAAAAGAGTGCTTACATTAATTGAAATAAAAAAATCTATTATAAAAGTGATTAAAGCAAAAATTCTAGAAGAAGAATGAAGTACCTCCTCTCCTTGTGTTGATTCTATTATATAAAGAATGGGGGAGGGAAGCTAAAGATTTTAGCTTCTAAAAAAAATGGATTTTTTTTTATCTTGTTGATGAGGTGGAGGAGAGAGAAGAGAGAAATAGAGAAAACGTGTGGAGAGAGAATCTCCCATGATTGTTTTTACCTTTTTTCCCTATTTTTTCTCCCTTTTTCTATTTTTCTTTCTCTTCTTGTGCAAGAAGCCCCCTTGGCCGATTTTTCTTCCTTGGATTTGGACAATATTCTATTTTAATGGGAAATTTCATCCATGCCCTTGTCTTTTCTTTTTCTTTTTTTTTCTTTTTCTTTCCTATTTTTTCTCTTTAACTTGGGCACAACCCTCTTGGCCGACCTCCTTGCTTTAAGTGATGAGTAGGAGAGACCTTGTAATAAGGAAGGGATTTTGCACACCATAACTCACCAACTACGCCACGTAGCTGTTGTTACCAAAAATGAATCTTAAATCACTTAAGGGTGTGGTCCATCGATCCTTGTTGACATTTGAAATATTCCTTGTACCCCTAGGACAACTATATATGGGCTGGTTCTGCATCTCGGTTCAGTTCTGATCCATTATTCTTTTTTTGGCCTGAAAAGAATAATCACTTGTACGATTGACCAAACGAATGTGTACTTTTAATTGAACACATCCATCTTGCTCATTTCATCCTCTTCGCAACCATGAAAAAAAACAGGACCTCTTTAGGTATAAAATTGGAGATATAGCACCAGATAGTCCTTAAGGCCTTGAAAATATAAAACCTGCAAAAAGAGAGTAAAACCTAAGGTGGCTCATTCTAAATATGTAAAATGCATATTTTACTACACTAGATTTCACACATAAATGTGCTCATCAAGACTGACCTGGAGTCTATCACTTTCCCTTAATGTGAAGGGTTTCATTTGCTCCCTCCTAAAAGAGCCAAGAGCCAGAGAGTTGCATGAACTCAAGGCCCATCCTTTTGGAGGAAGAAGCACATATAAAAAGCAAAGGAGAGCATAGAGGATGATGGATTGTATGTACCATGCCCGAACCAATTGCCATGGGAAAACTCGTGAAGGTGGTCAAAGATGTGACTGAGGCTCGAAAAGATTGACTTCATAGAAAAGGGATTGAGTAGTCTCCACCGATCATCACCCCTTAGAAAGTTCAGCTTCTGAGAGCACAAGATTGATCAGCTGGTATTCATGAAGAAGTGGGCACCTATCCAGAGGAACTATTCCGCCATTGAAGAACTAACAGCAACTTTCTCAGAAGGAGAAGAAGGCCCTTTGCCACATCTCCTCATCCATCAAGCCACTGAACCACTTCTGAACTGGAAAAATATTGGTAAAAACTTCAAGTTTGCTCATACTTTTGAGTCAACCAGCCTGATTACCCCTAGTGAAAGCATCAAGCCAGTTATCAAGTCTATAGTCGAGTCTATTGTTTATGATTCTGTGTTAACCTCCCCTCTTGAGGAGAGTCCAGAGTCTTTGTATGTAGAGTCTATCACTCCTTCTTTCATGAATGAAATTTTTTATTCCAAGTACGACTTGCCTTCTTTTTCCGATGATGATCTTAATAAATATCAAGAATTAATAAAGCAATGCAAACCAAAGAAAGCCTAACCCATCCGTGAGGATACTTGGGTTATTAATCTAGGAACCGACCAATGCCTTCGAGAGGTAAAAATTGGCACTACCCTTGATGACGAAGAAGCAGAACGGATGATAAATCTTCTGAAGGAATTCACCGAGGTCTTTGCTTGGTCTTGCTAAGATATGCATGGTATCAACCCTAACATCGTGCAACATCGATTGCCGAATTACCCTAGGGCAAAGCCAGTAAAACAGAAGCTCCAAAGAATTCGGCCAGAATAGAGAGAGAAGATCAGAGAAGAAGTTGTGAAGCAATGGAATGCGGTGTTCTTGTAAGTGGTGAAGTACCCCCAATGGTTGGCCAATATTGTACCAGTACCAAAGAAAGATGGCAAGGTACAAATGTATGTGGACTTTCAAGATCTTAACAAAGTAAGCCCCAAAGATGATTTTCTATTACCTCATATTGATGTATTGGTGGATAATATGATAGGGCATGCTTTGTTATCATTCATAGATGGATTCTTGGGATACAACCAAATAAGCATGCACCCAGAGGACCGTGAGAAAATAGCCTTTACCACTCCATGGGGAACCTATTGTTACAAGGTGATGCCTTTTGGACTGAAGAATGTCGGGGCAACTTATCAAAGAGTAGCCACAGCCATATTACATGACATGATGAACAAAGATGTGGAAGTCTATGTGGACGACATGATAGTAAAGTCGAAAGATTGATAGGGGCGTATTCCCGCACTAAGGAGATTCTTTAAAAGAATCAAGAAGTATCAGCTGAAGTTGAACCCTCAAAAGTGTGTATTCGGGGCAACGGTGGGAAAGTTGTTAGGCTTCTTGGTGAGTGAAAGAGGCATTGAAGTCAATCCTACCACGATCCAGGAAATTCAAGAAATGCCCACACCTCAGACTGAGAAGCAAATACAAGGATTTTTGGGTCAGATCTAGTTTATTAGTAGATTCATAGCTCAGTTGACTACAATCTGTGAACCAATTTTTAAGCTACTGAAGAAGGATCAGCCCATAGAATGGAATGACCAATGCCAACAAGCCTTTGATAAGATCAAGGAGTACCTTATGAACCCACTAGTATTGACACCACCAGTGGAAGGAGAACCACCTCTGTTGTATCTGTATGTGGGAGAATATTCCTTGAGCTCTTTTCTAGCATAGAAGGAAACAGAAAAGGGGGTGGAGCATGTCATATATTACCTTAGTAAGAAGTTTCTGGAATATGAGACCCGGTACACTTCTTTGGAAAGAACTAGTGCTACATTGATTTGGGCAACTAAAAGGTTACGACACTACATGGTTTCCTATCCAGTGCACTTGATCTCAAAGATGGATCCCATCAAATATCTCTTCGAGAAACCGGCCTTAACGGGAAGGATGGCCCATTGGTTCCTTTTTCTATCAGATTTTGACATCACCTATGTTACTCATAAATCTATCAAGGGCCAGGCCATAGCTGATCATTTGGCTGTTCACCCCACAGAAGATGGAAGATCCTTGGATGATGCCTTTCTCGATGAAGGAATCGTAGCGGTAGAGGAAGAAGATACAGTTAATGAATGGCAATTATTCTTTGATGGAGCGGCAAATCAGAAGGGATGTGGCACGGGAATATTGCTTGTCACTCCTGATGGCCTTTATTTGCCTTCATCATTTTGCCTCAACTTTCCCTGTACCAACAATATTGCTGAATATGAAGCTTGGGGCTTGAAACTACTTTAACCATTAGGGTGAAAATGATTAAGGTTTACGGTGATTCATCCATTGTCATCTGTCAGACATAGGGAAAGTGAAAAACTAGAGATGAGAAGCTAAAGCCATATGAAGAACATTTGGAAGAGGTGATTAAACACTTTGAAAAGATTTCATTTGAATACTTTCAGAGGGATAACAATAGGTTTGCTAATGCCCTTGCAACTTTGGCTTTTATGGTAGAGTGCAACTTTATGGCTAGAGTTTGACCATTCTTTGTAGAACAAAGAAGTAGGCCCTTTTATCAGAATTCCGTAAACTCTCTCACTATGGATGGTCGGTCTTGGTTCGCTCACATAGTGGATTTCATCAGGGAAAGGAAGTACCTAGTTAAAGCAACTGACAGAGAGAAGAAGTTTCTGAGCAGATATGCCACCCAGTTTATTCTCTAAGAGGATTTGTTATACAAGAGATCCTATGACGGAATACAGTTGTTGTGTGTAGATGAGGAACAAGCTACAACTATCATGGAAGAAATTCATCAAGGTCTTTGTGGACCCCACATGAATGCCAAAATGTTATCTAAGAAGATCCTCAGGCTGGGATATTACTTGAACACAATGGAAGCAGATTGCGTGGACTTTGTCAAAAATGCCACAAATGTTATGTCACACCCAGCTCGCACAGAATCGAGCCAGTGACCGAGTTAACTCTGGTTAACTCACAAACCTAACAGGATCAACAATGCAGTAACTGCAATACAACATACACCTACTAAACTAAGGTAAGACCTGTACTTTTTGTGGAAGACTTGTTTATAATAATACCTGTAATTGTTTCCCAAATACTTGATACCCAATTTGGGTCATAAAAGTTATACATTTGGGCCCGAAGGCATGATATAAATATAAAAATATAACAATTTAAGGATGGAGTAATAAAAAAGGAGTACATCAAAAAGAATAAAAAAGAATTAATCATAAGTCACTACTGCCATACAGCATAATCCTCACACATGCAATCGACATCGTGCTCGAACTCAGCAGGGACCCACCAGTCCTCAGAGGGAAACTCCACAGTGGGGTCCGGCTCCTGCTCTTCAGAGGGGTAACATGTAAAATCACAAAAAAAAAAGAGTTATGCACGTGGGATAAGCTCAATAGCCCAGTAAGTGGAAAGGAAGACCACATAAGGGAAAACCACACAAGCAGTCACAATACAAATGCACTTATATGTATGTAATTCATTTTAACCCTATTCACCTAACAACATTACTAGGTCATAGGCTATGTGCTACTCACAACCACAGTGTGTGTATGCCCCAGGTACGAGCCGCGACATCCCGTGATACACCCATGGGTTGTTAGAGAAGGCCCACCATTGGTATTGAAATTTCAAATTCAAGCCGACTCCCGGTAAATTTAAATGATAAAAAGTAATGGGTGACTCCACCCAAAATAAAAGCAGTACGATCGGCCCTCTGAATATACCACCAGGGTTACCGACTGTCCTAGCGATCAGTCATGATTACTTCTAACTGTTATAGGAGTTCGACAATCACAACCCGATGCTTCCCCCCAATAGTAACCCAACACGTAAATCCCTGTTGGGAATAGTCGTAGCACAAAGGGTTATATAAATGCTAACCGTATGCTTCTATATGAGCATAGTACGATTATACGATGGCACCGTGTCCCATTCCACGAGTCACCATGCATTCATTTTCAAGCCATTTACGGCATCTAATCTAGCATGCATATCATGTCCATATGAAATTCTTCCATCACATACATCAAGACATAAAGAATATTTATTATAAAGCAAAGCATAGCATGTTATGTAAATGCACATACAATACGTGATATGGCATACGTGATGTCTAGTCTACACACAAGTGACATGATGACATGGCTAGACTAACACATGCTAAGAGATGTATAACATTCTAAAATTAAATCAGAGTCAACTCCCCACTTACTTGTATATGTACACGGTGCTTATACCCAGCACACAAGAGATCCGATGTGTGGGTACGCGTATAATTAGTGTAACCTATCATAAACATAATGGTTTATCATTTCACTATTTTGGGGTCAAAATCATCATGTTTGAACACTAAAATCGGGTTTATAATCATAAATGGGGTTACCCATCAAATTTGAACCCATTCTGAGCATTCTGGAAAGACAGGTGGGCATGAGTCAAAGACAGGCGAGCCTTGGAGCCCATCAGTTTCATGCCCGCCGGTTACACTAGAGCTCAGAAAATGAGTTCTGGGAACTCAAGTGGGCCAGAGACCCAAAGACAGGTGGGTCTGGAACACCCCCTAGTCTTGAAATAAAATTCTTCTATCATCTTCCCCATCTTCTCTCTGGCATGGGGAACTTTATTGGGGTCAATCCGATGACTCAAATCACTCATCTAAGGTCCAATCATGTATCCTCATCCTAGATCTAAGATCAAATCAAAAGAAAAAAATGAGATTCTTACCTCTTTCTTAAGAACACCAATGAAATCCCAAATTTCACTTCTCTAGCTCAAGAACTTCAAATACTCTAGATCTTCATCAACACTCCTTCCAAATCCTTTAAATTCATTGTACACACCTTCCATTAGACCTTAAATTTGATTATCCAAGTAGGATTAGCAAGATCCAAGTGAGTTCTTTTCAAAAAATCAAAAAGAGGGTTCAAGAAAGGGGTTTTCCTAAGAATCCTTGGAATATGTACAATACCTACCTCAAATCGAAGATCTCGACGAGCTAATCATTAATCTGGACTCAAAATACCAAGACCCAGCTCCGGTGAAGCTCTACATTCGATTTTCTTTCTTCTTTCTTCTTCTTCTTCTTCCTTTTCTTTTCTTTTTTTTTCTCTCTCTTCTTTACTCTCCCACTGACCAACTATCATTAATGAGGGAAAAGACAATAAATGTCTCTTCTTTTATACCTGGGCCCCCAAAAATATCTTCTAGTCATAGGTGGGTACATCTCAGGTGGGTATACCTCAGGTGGGTATTCTCAGGTGGGTATATCTCAGGTGCGTATATCTCAGGTGGTATATCTCAGGTGGGTATGTCTCAGGTGGTATATCTCAGGTTGGTGTATCTCAGGTGAGTATATCTCATGTGCGTATATCTCAGGTGAGTATATCTCAGGTGGGTATATCTCAGATGAGTATACCATTCTAGTCAGCCCATTGCTAGTGTTCCACTTGGACTTCAATGGGGACAAACTCATACTTATAATTAAATTGCATAGGCACCCAAAATTACTAGCATGTACCTTTACTTCTTATGCATGACTTCATGGTGCATGCAAGTGCAAGGCTTAGGTGCACATATTACACTTGGTACCTACTCGGTCATGTTGGGCCAACCTGAGTTCAAGGTCACTCTCGCTACCATGTTCCATATGGTGCTTGTGTCAATTCACTCCGGTTCAACCCCTACATGATCAAACCAAGTCAATACGAGTAATTAGACCGGGTTTAGAAAGTAGGACATCACATGTCAGATATTTGCTAACATTATACATATCCCACCAACCGAGCTGCATTCGCTCAGTTCACCTTGGCCATTCTCCACTTGAGGCATCGATATCATTGGAAAATTCAACCCTAAAGCATCCAATGGCCACGAGTTTATCTTGGTAGCCACTGATTATTTCACTAAGTGGACAGAAGCTCAATCCTAAGTAGTCCTCACATCTGCTAAGGTGGCCAAATTCATCCAAGAAAATATCATTGCACAATATAGAGTGCCTCAAGAATTGATATCAGATCAGGGATCCCACTTCTGGGGCAAGACCAACAAAATTTGTACAAATTTTGGTATCAGAAGGCATCGATCTACCACTTACAGGCCACAGACCAATGGGGCAGTAGAATCAGCCAACAAGAACATCAAAGTCATCCTGCAGAAAATGGTAGAAACACACAAGGATTGGGCTGATAAGTTACCCCTTGCCTTATGGGCATACCGGACTTCTGTACGATCCTCAACGGGGGCAACCCCTTTCTCTTTGGTATATGGGGCTGAGGTAGTTCTACCCGTGGAAATCCTGATACCATCCCTAAGGGTACTCCTTGATAGTCAGCTACCTGAAGGAGAATGGGTGAAGTCCAGATATGATGAGCTCAACTTTCTCGACGGAAGGCGTATAAAGAGATAATCTGAAGAAATACCAATTGAGGATGGCCTGGGCCTTTAATAAGAATGTGAAGCCCCGTCATATAGCGGTGGGTGAACTTGTTCTTCAGGAAAAAAGAGCCCCAATTCATGACCCAAGAGGAAAATTCAGGCCCAACTAGAGCGGCCCATTCACTGTCAAAGAAATTCTACCAGGCAAGGTTGTGAAGCTCATAGACCACAATGGCGAAAAAATACCCAGACTGGTCAACATGGATCAACTTAAGAAATATTGTGTCTGAAAGGGTGAATAGCCTAAACTATGTCAGACATGATTCCTCTCGAGGGATACGTAGGCAACTTGACATGTGCAAGTGCGGTCTCAACCATCTAAAGGCAATAAATCGGTTCCTTGATTAATAATCAAAGTATCTTAAAATATCATCATAGTTTGTGTCCCCTAAGAATCGTCATTTGGCAGGTAAGGCCATTAGGTATCTATCATCTACCCATTGGTCCATCACTTCTTACCCAAGATTGTATCCTCCAAGAATCGCCATTTGGCTTGTAAGGTCATTAGGTATCTGACATTCACCTATAGTCCATCCATTTTTATCCAGGATTCTATCCCCTAAAAGAAAATCGCTACCCAACACCAGTTCATCAAGGCTAGTTTATTCCCCACCCTTAATTAGTCAAATAAAAAAAAAAGAAGAGCTTGATGCAACAGTGGTAAAGGCTTCTTTGAATCATTAGCTAATGAGTAATGCTTTGATAAATCATCATATCTCGTTATTTGAATTGGTTTTAGGAAAATTCATGAGCTCATTGGATAAGACGTTGAGGAAATAGACCTTAAACATAAATATAAGGGCACCAGGATTGCTGGAATCCATTAATGTGTCATTTCTTGGTCGAGTTGGATGTGTGAAGCTACATCACCAATTACTTCGACAGGTGCCTCAACACTGGGATGCCAACCTACATGTATTTTGGTTTGGATTAGCGGAGATTTGTCCAACTCTTGAAGAATTTTGAGTTTGTATGCTATCTCCACCCAAAGGCAATTTGTTCTAACCCTCTTTAAAGGAAGATTGTTTCGAGGAAATTCAGGATTTCTTCAGATGGAAAGAAGAAGAAGTAAAGCAGTTTGTCAAGATATGGGAAAATCGACATTCTGAAGGTGGCTCAGATCTTCATCTGATATCTACCAATGCTAGGAATCCATCAGTAGAGATCCCTTTATGCTTATTTACTTTGTATGATGGCTTGTTATGTTCTTCATACTCCCAGGAATGGTGCACCACCTATTCTGATTGCGGTAGTAAAACAGTTGAAGAAGGGAGGTGACATCGTCCCTACAGTTCTTGCAGAAACATTCAAGGGATTCGATGACATGAGCCATGGCTACAGATTCGGACTAGATCATTATCAAGGGAGTCCTGCTATTTTTCAGATTTGTCTCCTTAAGAAGATGAAGTTAACCAAACCATTAAAAGGAGGCCCATTCAGAGCTCTTTACTACTAAGACAGGAGGGAAGTTTCAGAATTCGACCTCATCACTGATTGGAAAAAGTACCTGCAAGAAAGGACTATGTAGGATATCGTATGGAGGTGCCCAAGGAAGCCACAAGAAGATTTTTTGATGAAGACCCCTAGCCAAAACTATGTCAGATTAATGGGATTGAATGACAAGTCCTTTTATTTGCCTATGTACATCAGCCGACAATACGGGCTCAAGGAGACGGACCCAGAAGAGTTAATGAACTTTCACCCACCTCAAGAATTGTCTCCCCACCTTGTTATTTACCTATCCCATCTATGGTAGGAAAGTTGTCCCACTTTTCATGAAATTCACTTGGTAATGGAATAAGGAAGTATTTGGATTTTCGTGCTATCCCGATTATTCTAATTATGACTTGAGTTATGGAATTGATTGTGCCTAAGCATTTCAAGCAAACTAAAAACAAAAAAAAATGAAGAAAGATTTTCTTCGTGCCAAAAGTAAATTTTCATAGAGATGCTGAAATAAAATAATGAACAAACAAGGGGAGGGAAAAGGAAAAAAAAAAGGAAAATATCCATGTGTTTGTGTTTGCAGGAAATACAGGAACAAATCCCTATAGGTCAGAAGCCGTCATCTGAACAGTACTCTGAACCATCCTCATGAAGCACCGGGGAATCCACAGATGCTAGTCCAACCTGCTCCAGCCTCTCTGGGTCAAGTCCTAAATCAGTGAACCCTACCAGGTAATCTCTTGATCCTTGGCAACTATCACCTCGCACATGCCATAGTGCATCCTTATAATCTCAGCATAGACCTCCGGGGACACCTGAAAAAGAGCATATCAGCCAAAGGAAGTCAAGAGTTAATTGGAAAATGATCAGATACTCATATAGTCAAAAGAAATAGGCAGCCTAAGGGAAGCATCTACATTTGTGTTCGACTCTAGAAGATGAGGGAGACGGGTTGGCCGCGTTGGGATAGGTCCAGGCAGGGAAGCCACGAAAGGGGACGTTAGCAACCCTAAGAGACCCACTGGCACTGGTAGAGGGCCCTACTTATGAACGATTAGTAGCATTGGCATGCGAACGAATAGCAGAAGGATATACACGTCTCACTCTCCCTTGAAAGAACATTAGTCAAGACCAAAACAAGGAAGAATCTGCAGGAAATACTTAAGCAAGGGAAACATACCACTGGACCATTGGGACCGAGAGGGGTGCACACTGTCTCCTCCTCTAGGAAGGCTCCGTAGTCCCCATCCGGATCAAGAAAGGAATCCTCCCATACTCTGTTAGCCAAGCACTTCATCTCGTCTGCAGGGACAACCTCTGGACAATGCATAGTGGGTAGAGGAAGATCAGGAGAAGGGCGTGGATCAACGTCTGACTACTAGGGTACTACTCTCTCTCCTAAGTGTCAGGCATGGCCCCACATAGGGGTGTCAACCGGTCGGGCCGATCCAATTTCGATCGGGCTTAATCGGGCTTGAAGACTTTTAAAGGCTGCACTGTGTCTGCCCATTTAACTAATCGGGCTTAGTTAGTGAGAGCATGGTACTTTATATTCGATCGGTTGGTGTCGGGCTATAACTGGGCTACTAAAATCAAGCCTTAATCGGGTTTTAGTCGGGCCTTAACTGGGCCATGGACATGTTTAATGTTAAACAGGCGTAACCGATTTTTAAACGGGCCTTTTTTAAAATGACTGAGCAACGACGCCATGATGGACGATGTTTGAAACCCCAGAGTGAAGTGGGCGGGCTGGCGATGGATTCGAGTGGTAGTGTTGTGCTCTTTATGAGAAGTGATGAGAATAAATAACCATGTCCAATTGTCCATTCCTCAAAGGCTAACTCTTCCCAAAGTAATTATTTTCTTGTAGATACTATTTTTTTTCTTTTGGGTAGATACTAATTCATATCAAGTGTAAATGCAATTCAATTAAACGAAAAGGGTTCCCAATACAAAAAAAATTACCCTTCTCCATGAATATCTGTTCTAACAGTTAAATGATGTCAATGGAAATTTAACCAAGACACCAAAATTCTGATCCATCATAATCCTGTAAGCATCTCTACAATAAACATATTTAAAAACATCACAAAAAATCCAAAGCATTGATCCAACGTCCTCATAATTAAAATATTTAGAAACATCATAAAAAAATCCTAAATCCTTATCCTGTCCAAGCATCCCACAATTAAAATATTTAGAATCATAAAAAGTCCTAAATCCTTGTCCAAGCATCTCATAATTAAAATATTTAGAATCATAAAAAGTCCCAAATCCTTATCCAAGCATCCCACAATTAAAATATTTAGAAATATCACAAAAAATCTTAAATTCGTATCCAAACATCCCCAAAGTTAAATATTTAGATACATGCCCCAAAATTATCCTGATTTCATCCAACCTGGAGTGCTTCAACATCAATCCCACCTAATAGAAAATAGATAAAGCATAAACATTAGTAAATGTAAAGATAAGAGATAGCGAATATGTCATAATCAAAGAACAAGAATGATATTACCCGTGGAATTTCACCTAATAGACTAAACATTAGCTAGACTAGAGGCATTAGAAGATCTTTGTGTAGGTTCTACTATAATATTAGTATCACCACTCACATCCAAAGACAACACATTCCCCAAAGCATTAGCCAAATCACTAGCATTATCAACCGGTTCAGCTTTAAAAGTGTACAAAATGAACAAGAGGACATGTAAGATATTAAGTTTATGACAAAAAAAATGCGATGAAGCAACATTTTTTTAACGGATGAAAATGTATATTTACATAGTTTGAAATTACCTCTAAAGTCTACTCCGAATATCCAATCTCGAAGGCAAATCAACGCTTCAGCATTTGTAGGCAATAGCTTACTTCTGTATTTGTCAATAACTCTACCTCCAGCACTAAAAGCTGATTCAGAAGTAACAGTTGATACCGGAATACCCAACACATCCCGTGCCATCCAGAAAGATCAAGATACTTTGCTCCTTGTGACTTCCAAAAGGCCAATACATCATAATGCTTGATCGGATCTTTAATCCTTGGCTCTTCTAGATATAAATCTAATTCGGATTTATTTTGTATTACAATAGTAGTGGAACTCTCGTACATGGATAGCCCCTACAAAACAAAATAATCAAATCTAATATATATTGAATTAAAATATATGTTTTAAACAACCAAAAAAATAAAAACAAAAAGAAAAAACATAATGACTTATACCTCCCAATCTAAAACATCTCCAATGTATTGTCTTCAATAGCATGTGACTGTAATCCCCTCTCTTCCTCAGTTATCTCCTTGCACTGGTACTCTTCAAAGAGTCATGCTAGGGTCAATTTCACAAGGTTAAACTTTTCCATTGCTGTTGAATCCAAACTGTATATCTTATCAAAAGCATACCTAACACGGATTAGCATGTAACGAGGATCAAATACAACAGCAATAGCTAAAATGATGCTATATGAGTCCCAATACTTGTCAAACTTCTTTTTCATTTCTTGTGCCATCTTTTTGACATAGTCTTCTCCCTAATTTATCGTTTTCAACAAAGACAAATGTATTTTCCATACATTATGAAAATACAAATTTGTTGTTGGGTACTTTGACCCAGACAATAATTCAGTAATGTCATTAAAAGGCTTCAAAAAGGAACATAAGTGTTCAATATTTTTCCAATCCTCATTGCTTGGACACACTTTAAAGTTTTTATCCACCAACTCTAGTTGTTGAAATGCAGTCTGATAGATGATGGCAGAATCAAGCATGTGATAAGTCGAGTTCCACCTTGTGGAAACATCTCCATGCAACCCTTTTTGACTTGGTATATCCAATTTTTTATAGCATTCAAGAAACTTTACTTTCCTTGCTTGAGATGCCTTCACATATGCTACACTCGATCGAACAAAATGTACATATTCATCAATGCACTTCAAACCATCTTGTACAATTAGGTTCAATATATGAGCACAACATCTATTGTGAAAAAACTCACTACACAACAATGCCTTCTTTAATACCAAACATTTTTTCAAGTGCTCAATAAAACAAAGGTTAGCACCGGCATTATCTAATGTAATAGAGAACAATTTCTTCTCAATGCCCCAATCCAACAACATATTTGAAGCAATTTCACATATATTAGCTGCTGTGTGTGGGGGTGGCATGATGCAAAATTTCAGTAATTTTTTATGTAGTACCCATTCTGTGTCAATATAATGACAAGTGAGAGAAATATAGGAGTCAGTGGTTACAGAGGTCCACAAATCAGTAGTCAATGACGTTCTACCATTGAAGGAACTCAAAAAATCCTTAATCCTTTTGCATTCTCTAGTAAGCAACCTCAAGATATCAGCCATTTGGGTATTCCTACTAATAGGACTAAATTGTGGGTAAAGATAAGAAATCAAAGCCCTAAACTATTCATACTCGATGACTACCAAGGACAATTCGTGTCTGACAATAAGTGTGGTAATTATATCTCGTACTACATCTGCATCAATCCTCTTATTTTTCAGTGCCGTATTCCCATCACCTCCACCCAATAACATTTGAGCAACATCCTTATTTTTACGTCTGAGGCAAGACTTAAGATGTGTCCTTAAACTGCCAGTGCCATTGATAGATGAGTCAGCCAGATATATATTCCCACAAGCCTTGCATTTTGCTCTCTGTCTTCCATTGGGGTTTTTCTCTTTAGGGATATTAATAAACTCTTTCCAAAACTATGGAAGTTTTTCTCCTATTTCTTGGTAAAGTACTAACTGTAGCAGATGAAACAACCGGTCTAGTATTATGATCAGATGCAGTTCTTGAACTAGACAGACTAGAACCATTCCCTCTGTTTACTTCATTAACAGAAATCTGAACTTGTTGATCTTTTTGACATTATGCAATTCAAATGAATAAAACAACAATAGACTGCAAAATAATAAATAAAAAATGAATCTTCCTCAAAATAAAACAATATTGTTTGAATTCATGTTAATAAGACTCGACATTTATTCAGTAAAAAATAAATCAATAATGAAGATTTGTAAGAGTTTAACATTTGCTTGATGATCTGTAACAAACACACTGAAAGAAAATTGGAATCCATGGTCAAACAAGAATATTAGTTACTTAGAAGGAAAAAATAAATAATTAAATAAAAGAACAAACATTGCTTGCATTTTAGTACAAACATTGCTTACATTTTAGTGTTCATGAGTTGAATCTAGTACTCTACCTTTAGCATTAGTTACTGCTTTACATAATCAACAAGGCTACTTTACTTATTAGTAAAGAAAATTATAGGAAAAAAAGGAAAAGGAATAAATCTCTAATAAGTGGAGTGAGGTTAGGGTTTTGGGTAGAGAACAGTTGATATTGTTATGGGTTGGGTGTTTATAGGTTTTTTTTGGGTACAATAAATCATGAGCTTTTCCTGTTACCATCATCCTTGGTGTTTAAGAAAACAGCAAAAAGATCCTCTAGGAACACAACCCCAACAAGCATGAAGTTGGGAAAAGAAATGAAACAAGAAGTTTTTGAAAGATTCTCATCACATGATTGAGAAATGAAGTTTTTAAAATATTTGATTGATTCAATTCCTCTTTTTTTGAACTCTGATAAAGTGACCAAACTGTCAAGACATTCTATATATATTGTGTTACCAACTAGAAAGATACAATTCACATTCAGCCATCAAGTTTTAACTACCAAACTTTTAATTTGGATCATGATTATTCCTTTATAGCATTTTAAATCATGGCAAATAAATGGTATAATTATGGTTTGTTAAACCAAAAAACCTATCCAACTGAACATTGCCAAATTGCTTGAACAGTTGCTAGTGTTGCAACAGCTTCTGCATCGCATTCTTGGTTGCCAGGTACAACCTTATGCTTCACTAGTCAAGTTTTAAGGATGGGTCTGCATCCTCCATAATGCTGCTTGTCTTTAACATAGTAAAATATTATCTGCCCTTCTTGGTAACTATATCATTATAATACTTATTTTGGAACTCGAATGCAACCGCAAGGAGCAGCAGTTTATAATTTTGTCATTCAGTTGGCAGTTTCAATGGTAGATTTGTTGGTATAAGCTTATCTTTTTGAAGTTTAAGAGGAATTTAATATTAAACCATGACACAGAAAAACTTCCATCGGTTTTAATTTCTTTCCCTTCTTCTCCTTTTCCTATTTCACTTGGATGGAGTCCATAACCCTCTCTCTCGAGTCTCGACTCTCGATGCCACCAATAGGTGCAGATACACCCTGAGAACAACCCCGAACAATGGGAGAGGACTCAACAGGCGGCGGCGGCGGCAAGAGATCAAGATTGGGTCCAGAGAGGTTTAGTTTGGAATCGCTTAACTCGAGCACCTCAATTTCGTTTAGATGGCAGGGGATGAAATTGAAACCACACATCAAAGGTGAAGCAAAAAAGAAAAAGATGTAGAAGAGAATCCAATACCATTCCAGAATTGATGTAGTTAGTCGATCTTTTCATTTAAGCAATGTCGGTTTTATATAGATACAAAAACAACAAAATCAAGGAACAGAGTAATGAAAATGTAAGATCCAAGTAAAAACGTACCTAGAAAGGCAACACTAACCAAGTTTTACTTTTCCCCTTTCAGATAGTGAAGAAATGCTTGACAACAATGGAGAAACACAACCACGGTGCTGCCGGCGTAATAACAGTCGGCCAAATTGATATGAAGAGTGCTTGGAGTTGGCGACAATAGTGAAAAACAACCGCCAACAATAGTCAATTGTCGGCCAAATAGAAATGAAGATTGCTTAGCCTTGGTGATTGGCGAATTGGCGACAATGGAGAAACACAACGGTGAGCGAGGCATAATGTCAAACGAAGAGGAAGGTTGAAGGAGGAGACCGACTATGGACTAGGGTTTTTCCTTTTTGCCTTTTTGGTTTCTTTGTTTATTTTTTATTTTTAACTCTTTCATATGGGGGTAAAATAGGTATCCTACAACCGGGTCGGGCCAGGTCGGTGTAAAATAGACTGGTCTCGATCAGGTATTAATTGGTCGATCTTGGTCGGGAGCCCGACGATCCAAGTATCAGGACTGAGACCGACAGTTTGTAAACGGGTATGGCTCAAGCCTAACATGTTTAATAAACGGGCCGGGCCAGGTCGGTCTATAAACGGTCAATTTTGATCAATTCCGTCAGGTCAGGTCACGAATTGACACCCCTAGCCCCACATGCCCTAGAAAAGGACTCAGTTCTTAGACAATTGATGAGCTAAGGCAACTCTCTTGGAATCTGAAAGCACAAGGTCATGTCTCAGGATGGCATCAGGCCTGGACCACCTGGTTATATCCATTTGTTTGTGTTTGCAGGAAATACAGGAACAAATCCCTATAGGTCAGAAGCCAACATCTGAACCGTACTCTGAACCATCCTCATGAAGCACCAGGGAATCCACAGATGCTAGTCCAACCCTTTGGGTTAGGTCCTCAATCAGTGCACCCTGCCGAGAAATCTCCCGATCCTTGGCAACTATCACCTCGCACAGGCCATAGTGCATCCTCCTAATCTCAGCATAGACCTCCGGGGACACCTTAAAAAGAGCATATCAGCGAAAGGAAGTCAAGAGTTAATTGGAAAATGATCAGATACTCACATAATCATAAGGAATAGGCAGCCCAAGGGAAGCGTCTACATCTGTGTTTGACTCTAGAAGATGAGGGAGACTGGGGTTGGCCAAGTTGGGATAGGTCCAGGCAGGGAAGCCATGAAAGGGGACGTTAGAAATTCTAAGAGACCCACCGACACTGGTAGAGGGCCCTACTTATGAAGGATCAGTAGCACTGGCATGTGACCGAACAACAGAAGGATCTAAACGTCTCACTCTCCCATGAAAGAACATCAGTCAAGACCAAAACAAGGAAGAATCTATAAGAAATACTCAAGAAAGGGCAATATACCACTGGACCATTGGGACCAAGAGGTAAATAGAATTTTAGCGTCAGACATGGCATACCTCGATGAGATCGTTCAAAAGAGAACGAGCAATCGTCCCCGGAGGATGGTGTCAAGCCCAGACCACCTCGTTATCTCCCCACTTTGTGGCCAGGGGGAAGAAGAATGTCTCTGGATCCCTCAATTTAGGGGCTATGGTTCCCAGGTGTTCAAAACACAAAGTTGTTTCAAGAAATCAAAGTAAGAAAGTGCAGACCAAATGATTGAAAGGAAATAGATATGAGAAGGAAAGTTACCTGGATAATGTACCCTACCTCCTTGAGGCCCTTATCTCCATAGGACAGTAGGTCCAGAGACCGCAGGAGATATGCATAGGTGGCCCCACCCCAGTCCCACGAATCTACTATGCGAAGATCTTAGAGGAAATACACCAGGCGGATATCTACTCCCCATCGAAGGTCACTGAAGAGGAGCTAACCCACAATAGACAGCAGGAAGGAAAGTGCCACTTGAGACATATTGCCTGGATTCTCTCCCAGTCTGACTTTCCACATTGGGCACTAATCTCCCTTAGGCGGATGCATGTCTAGCCAGCTTTAATGGTGATACCGGTCAGATCTGCAAACTCCCTGGCAGTCGAAAATCCTGCGGGTAGGGTCATGGATCTACCCCCAAATGGAATGCCTATCAAGGCATAGAAGCACATAGGCGTAATGGTGATCTCACCAACAGGAAGGTGCAAAGTGTGAGTACTCGGCAACCTCCGCTCCATCAGGGCCCCCACCAATGCTGAATTAAACTTCTGGGTCTCTACAAAGGCCAGCCGATACAGATAGGTATCATCAACTATCTCCTTCACCCTGCAAGGGAGCATCCTATGCCAGGACTAAACTATGTTCGGATGGCCATAGGAGGCCAAGGTAGGTGGTTCCTTCCCCTCATGCTAGTGGAAACAAAAAAATTAATAAATAAAAAAAAAAGTAGCAAAAAGAAAAAACAATACGATAAATAAAAAAAAGAGAGAACAACAAAACAGGAATAAAAGATGATCAAAATAATGAATGAAATATAAAGACTTACCCAAGAACCCCATATGGAGTTGCAGATGTGATTTCAATTGTTATGAAGAGTTTACCCGAAATACCAGTCGGCAAGGCCCTCATCCCTATGGGAAAGACTGCTGCAACTCTCAAGTTGGACCGCTTCCAGAGTCTTCCTCTTCCTCTTCCTTCTTTCAGCCATATTTTAAAAAATTACAAGAAGCCTTGAAAACTTTTCTAAATTACAAGAAGCCCTAGAAAGTTTTCCAATTTGCACAAAAGCACACAAGAATATCAAATTCTCCAAATAACTCCTCCTTCAAGAACAAGATATAAAAATCCAAAAACAGGAAGGAAAACTTCAAGAAAAACCAGAGAGTTCTAAGAACTCAAAACTCACTCAGCAAAGGTAGAATGAAGAATGAACAAGGGAGGGGACCCAAAAAAATTTTCAATATTCTAAATCAAGTATCAAGAATCAAGTTCTAAATCGAGAACCAATGAATCAAAAGATTCCAAATCAAGCATCAAAATTCAAACCAAATCAATTAACAAAATTCCAAATTGAAAGCAAGAATTAAAAGATTCCAAATCAAGCATCAAAGTTCAAAATTCAAATAAAGAATCCAAATCAATTGTTATTGTCTTTTACAGGGTGGAAAGAGCAGTGAGTTTCTTTCATGTAATTGACAAGGCCAGATAGCCCAGCCCAATTTGAAAGAACCCGCCTGAAAAACCAGATAGCCTAATCCGGTTCAAAAAAACCCACTTGGAAGACCATATGGTCCAGATTGGTTTGAAAGAATCAGCCTGGAGACCAAAATTCCCTAAACTAGCACATGTGAAGCCCAGCTAAGGAAAATCAAAGAATCAAGTGTTTTACCTGTTACAGGATTGGAAAAGCAGTGAATTCCTCTCTTATAACCTTCGGTCCCAGATAGTCCAGATTGGGTCAAAGGACCCAGCCTAGAGACCAAAATTCCCTGAATTGGCACATGTGAAGCCCAGCTAAGGAAAATCAAAGATCATAGTACTAACATTTTTTGCAGGATTGGAAGAGCAACGAATTCCTTTCCACAATTGATAGCCCCAGGTAAGTCCTCCACTTCAAAGTAGTTAGGAGATATTATCTGTTGCCTTTTTTAGCTCCGCCATAACTAAGCAAGATGACGGTAGTACACGCTCCGGGTGACAAAATGTGGTCATTCTTTTCTTTGCCCTTCGACCATGGCACAGGCCTCGGCCAAAGAGGGGCATTCTGTAGACACCCAATTTTGTCACCCTCCTTTGGCTATAATGAAATATGGATCTTGGACGTGACTTCCAGCTTCTGACCAACAGAAATGTTAATGGAAATATTTCCCTACCCAAAACCCTAGAAATCCCCGCATAGGAGAGAGGAAAGTCTAATTTTGACTTTTATATAGGAAAGAATTTGGTCAAGATGACCGTACAGATGAATAGTACTCAAAAACTTGATTCCTACAATATATGATACGCAAAAATTGGATCGATGGATCTCCCGTAATCATCCCTGGAAATCTCGCTTTCCTACACATATGCCGCGCACATGGATGGTCCCGTCGGAAACTTGGAAAAATCCCCCACCTAGTCCAAACACCCTAAAATTCATCCCCTACCTACCCAGATAACCCCGAAACACTCCTAGGCCTAAAACCCTGGAAACCCTCACACGTGAGAGAAGGGGGTCCAATTTTGGTTTTTTATATATGAAGGAATCTAGTCAAGATGACATACAAATGGATAGTGCTCAAAAATATGATTCTGATGGTATATGGTACGCCAAAATCAAACCGTCGGATTGCCTGCAATCTTCCCTAGAAAATCACATTTTTTTTCGACCACATGTCGCACACACCAACCAGCCAGCCAGCTAGCCAAGCCATCCAGCTAGCCAACCAACTGTACTAGCCCAGCCTGGCCTGCATGCCCCTGTCGCATGCTATGCTTGCATGCCCCTGCTGCATGCTGCGCGCCCACACTGCCTGCTGTGCAACCCCGCTACATAGCTTGCTCCCCCGTTGCACATCCTGTATGCCCCCGACGCATAGCTTGCGTGCCCCCACTGCATAGCATGCGTGCCCCCGCTGCCTACTGCGTGCCCCCACTGCACAGCATGCATGCGCCTGCCGCACGCTATGCGTGCCCCTACTGTATGGCCATGCACATCTTACCTGCACTGTGCGCATGTTGCTCGTACACCCATGTCAGCCTGACCCGCACACACTATGCACATTTCCCGCACACCCATGCAAGCACATGCCTACTTCCTATGCTCGCACCACCTCAGCCATTTCCCACACGTCATCCGTTGCGTACCCGTGACCCACATTACCTACCTAAACTAACCATACCTCGGGCACTTTGGCCTAGACCCATGCACCATTGTCAGCGGCTGGGATAGTGTTCCTCTCTCCTCCCATTTTTTTGAAAATTACCTTTTTTAGCTAAAATTTCTCTCTCCTCCCGCTTTTCTGAAAATTACCTTTTTCGGCTAAAATTTCTCTCTCCTCCTATTTTTCCAAAAACCACCTTTTCCAACTAAAATTTCCCTCTCCTCCTATTTTTTCAAAAAACCTCTTTTACCCACTGGACAAAAGCCCTCCCCACCCATTTTGTCCTTCAACTCCCCCCTTTTCCCATTGGACAAAAATATTATCCCCTCAATTTAGGCAAGAGCTCCCCTTTCGTCCACTGGATAAAGGGATCTCTCCTATTTGGCCAGAAAAAACTATAAATACCCGTCCTCCCTTGGAAAAAAATAAACCAACACATCAGAATCCCACCTCATTCCTTGTAGTGAAATTTTCCTCTCCTCCCCCTTTTAATTTCTTCTGATCTTTGGAGCAATCTTCGTCAAGATCCAAAATCTCATTCGGATCTTCGAAGTGTTCTTCGGGATCTTGAAGATCTTCAATCCAATTTCTTATTTAGATCCAGTTTTTAGCCAAAAACAACATGTTCTTGAGCCCCCTCCCTTGAGTGTTCTTGATGTTCTTGAGCGTTCTTGAGATAGAAACCCCCCCTTTAAGGTTCTTTGGGTCTACGAAGAGATCTTTGTCAAGATTTGAAATTCTATTTAGATCTTCAAAGTGTTCTTCGGGACTTTGGAGTTCTTCAGTCCATTTTTAGGTTAGCCCGTTTCTTTTCAGAAATAGTCGTTCCTTGTGGAAGCCTGTCCGAATGCCCCTGGAATCTTTTTAAAAATACCCATTTGCAACGGAAGCTCTGCCGGAGTGCTACCTCAGCCTAACCCTCCCCTAGCCTATCCCCAGCAGAAGTTCTACCAGAGTGCCACCTCATCCCAAGACTGGAAATAGCCTTCCCTAGCCAAAGCTCTGTTCGAATCCAAACTCATAAATAACCTTCCCTTGCCAAAACTCTTCCCGAATCCAAAAGTAATCATTCATAGCCAGAACCCTGTCCACATACCATCACAATCAGCATCTCTCAAGAAAGGAATTGGAGGTTAAGACCATCTTCCCCTAAGCCAAAAGAACCCGAAAGGCAGTTTGAGCTGGTACTAATCAAGGGCCCACCCCTCTTGACCAGAAATAGGGTTAAGTTCAAGTACAATTTCTCAACCAACTTGTCATAATGTAGACTTTATATAGACCTTGTTTTAGTGTATATAGAAGTTTGAATTCAATTAATGTATATATGTGTGATAACTTAGCCATATATATGGAATAGTAATAATTGTGGAAAATGTTCTTTCTCAAGCATCTAGTAGGAAGACCGGTTGAACTGGGTAGATTGGGTGCCTAACACCTTTCCAATTCTGTAACCTGACACTTACCCTAAATCTCTGGACCAAACCAAATTTTGGGCCCTTTTCTTAGGAATTGGGCTCACCCTGGGTCCTAGGCCCATAACCCTAGGTGGCGACTCCAAACCCCATTTGTATGATCCCAATCCCTGAATTGGACCTTCATTAAACCCCCATCTCAAATGATAAGTTTTACACTCTTGTAAAATAGGCCTCCACGTATATCCAAGTGGTGATACGGTGGTGCGGGGCCCATAAGCAAAGCACACATGACACAAATCCCTCCCCTCACATAAAAGAGAGAGAGAGAGAGAGAGAGAGAGAGAGAGAGGAGACAGGACAGGGGCATAGCCCATTTCTCCGGCTGCTACCCTCATAGGAAGCCCTTCCCAAATTTCCCGGCTGCTACCCTCATAGGAAGCCCTTCCCAAATTTCCACAGTTGATTCCAACCATAGGAATATGGCGCAGAAGCCCTGCCTAAATTTCCACAACTGATTCCAACCCTAAGAATACGACGTGGAAGCCCTATCTGAATTGCCATAGCTGATTCTGACTCTAGGAATATGGTGTGTAGCCTTGCCTAAATTTTCACAGCTGATTCCAGCCCTAGGAGTATGGTACGGAAGCCCTGACCAAATTTCCACAGCTTAATTCAACCATAAGAATACGGTACGGAAGCCCCACCCGAATTTCCACAGCTAATTCTGACTCTAGGAATATAGTGCAGAAGCCTGCCCGAATTTCCACAGGCAATTCCTACCTCAAGAATATAGTGTGGAAGCCCTACTCAAATTCCCAAAAACCAAAACCCATGTTCACACACTAGCATAGAAACCCTATCAACTTTCTTACCCAAGTGCCGAAAGTTTTTAATTTCTCCGAGAAAGAGCGAAAAAAATTAAATCGTTGCCCCTGAGTCGAGGGGAATTATCAAAAATTTCACCATCTTCATCAGTCATTATCATGTAAATATTATATCATAATTTCATTTGCATGTATAATATGTACCTCATCTCCGCATGTATTATTTTATGTGTCTACTGCATAAAATAATGATTTATTGTTATCATTTTATATATTAATTTTAGCATTTCTACATTAAATGTAATCTGTTTCATCATTTTATGCGTTATCATATGTGTTCCTCACATGAAATAACAATTATAATTGTCATGTCATAGGGCATTGTAATAGCTAAGGTAATTGCACTTTCTATTATTTTATGTAAATTTTATTATTTTATGTGGTTTTAATATAGATCTATATTTCATGTTATATTTCAATAATTTTTTACAATTATTTAATACAATTGTATGTATATGTGATTGCGTTATTTCATGTAATAAGACTTCCATGCTAGCTTAGGCTGTTAAAATTCTCGGGGGAGAATATTCAAAATCCAAGCCTCTGGTAGAAAGATCAAAAATTCTGGGTGAGGTGGGTGCCTAACACCTTCCCACACTGGTAACCTGACATGGACCCCTATCTCTGGGATAGACCAAAATATGAAGCCAAATTCGGGGGTTCTTTCCTTTTACAAGAATCCAACCCCCTACTCGAGCTCGATCCCTCGATTGAAATTGGGCTTCACAATAGGGTTCTATACCTTGAATCCTAGATGGAAACTCCAAAAATCATGCTTTCCCCATCCCCCTATAGTCACCAGATATGTTTGGAGACAATTCACCCCTGCAAGGCAAACCAGGTGAGAGGAAATAAGTAGAAAGAAAAAGGTATTTTCACTTACAGGCTACTGTCATAGTAATTTCCAGGGTGTCGCCTTCCAAATCATCATCGGAGAATGAGATTACTATCCCCGTCCTTGGCTTCTTATATGACCACTCAGTGACGTGGAAGCTTCGGGCATAGGCCTTAGCCTTTCGTGCTGAAAGAGAGCTTTCACCGGTGGCAAGGCCCCAATTGATTGTAGCTATAACCCTGGTTGGGCTTTTCTGGTCGTCTTAGGGGCAAGTGTTTGTCTGCTCGGGTGTTCGATCTCTTCGCCACTTTCGATTGTCTTTGTCGGTTGGTTCCCTTCCTTCCCAATGACCCCTTCTCTCTCTTAGGCGGCTATCTGGCCGATCATTACCATCTTGGGCATCTTCTTTTTCTCAGTCCACGAATCAACCCAGGTATTCTCTTCGGATCATACTTTCTATCTCCCCCTTCAAATGCCAGCAATCCTAGGTGTCATGGCCATGATCCCGATGGAAATGGAAATATTTATCTATGTTGCACCTCTCAGGGTGTCATTCCATCTTCCCCTACCACTTTAGTTCTTTCGCATCTGAGGAGTCCTTAATTTGCATCAATACGTTAGTTCTTTTTCGGTCGAGGGATGCATACCTTTCAAACTTCCCAGGCGGGCTGGGTGTCCGATCACATTCTGACCTTCGTCTCTTTCCCTCCGAAGGCTTATTCTCCTCTTTGGAGGTCCTTTTCTTTCATGTCTTCCCTTTGGCTTCTTCGTTGGTCTGCAAGGTCTCTTCCATCTGAATGTATTTATCACATCGGGCCTTCAGCTCAGCCAGATTTCTTGGTCCACACTTCACCAAAGATCTTTTTAGTTCTTTGTCTTTGACACCTCCTAAAAGGGTCGTGAACTCTTCCTTCTGGTCTAAGCCTCCGATCATAATCTTCTCCTATTGGAAGCATTTCATGTAATCTTGTAGTGATTCTCCCTCATGCTGCTTAACGTTGGTCAACTTCAATGTTGTCTTTTGAAGGGGTTGGCTACTGGAGAACCCTTTCATGAAGATGTGGCTCAGTTCACTGAAGCTGTGGATTGATTTTGGCGATAAGTAGCTATACCGCAATCTTTTATTAGCTCCGAAGGTTAGAGGGAGTGCCCGACACATAATACTTTCTGACACCCGATGGAACTGCATTGCAACCTTGAACCCCTCTAGGTGGTCAACTGGATCTCCCATCCCATCATAAATGTCGTACTTGGGCAAACGAAATCCAACGGGGAGCGGATCCCTCATGACTACATCAGCTAAAGTCGTGTCATTAGTGAGGTCCGGCTCATGTGTGCCTATCTGGTTGTCTACTACTTTTTGAATTTCATCCTTCAAGTTGAGAATCATCTATTTCAACCCTGGGTCTTCATATCTCTGACCGTATCCTTAACGTGGTTCTTCATCCCTTGCTCCAGTGGTGCGTCGTGCCCTCCCTCTGGGTGCGGGGCTTTCCCTTGCCATACGATTTCGAGGATTCTGGCCAAATCTCACTGATCCTGAACTGATGTGGTCTTCATCTCAAACTCGTTTCGTCTGAATGTTGGAATCTTTTGTTGTTCCATTAGTCCTCTCATTCGATCGTACTTCTCTTGGAAGGCATCGAGCTGCTCCCTGGTCATATATTCTTGCACCTGAGGAGGAGACAGGGGATTGCTGTCCCTACACATCAAATTTGTGGTCGAACGTTGATCCCTTGCGGGACCTTCTTGACTATTGGTCCTTCGTTCTTCACTAGTGTTCACCAAGGGTGGCAGAGGTTCCGAAGGCTCCCCTGCATTCATATTTCTACTAGGCACTACTTTTGTTTTCTTACAATTGTAGGTTTTTCCCACCATTACTTTATCATTCCCACAGGTGGCTCCAATCTGTTGCTACCGAGAATCTGTGGAAGGTTGAGCGTCGATCCTGCACAAGCACAGAAGGCAGAGGCCCGAAGGTGGCTCCGGGATTAGTCCTTTGATGCCCAAGTTAGAGACTCGCACAACAGTTTTTCAGAAGAGTAATGGTGTGAACGTATTGACTTTCCCTGTTCTGTCTTACGTATCTCTTCTTATAGGGTTCTTTCTTCTAGAGTCCCAGTAGGAGACATCCTCAAACTCTTAGGGTCTTGGAGTGATCGTGGGGGATTCCATCCTTCACGTCTCCCTACCTTTGTGGAGAATATCTCCTTTTTGGGGTATCTCCTCCCCTTCAAGTAGTTAGAGTCCTAATATGTCTCTACCACCTATAAAGGACTCAAGTCCCCTCTCTCCCCCGTTATCCGGTGTTGTGGTTACACGTGGTATTTTGAGTTATCCTTATAGTTGGGTGCCACGTGTCTATACCTTATTGGGCAGCTAATTTGAGCGTATCAGAAAGCCATTCTAGAGATTGAACTAGGGCCTGATTTTTTTCGTGTAGTTAATCATTGAAAATCCTTTTTGGGCAATTAGTCTTTACATTTCAATAAGGACTATTGTCTAGCATTACATATCATTCATTCAAAGTATAACAGGGCCTTGGTCTTTAATACATCTTGCTCCTAAATTATCTCATTCCTTTTATTAATATAAGGAGAAGAGAAAACCCACTTTAGAAATTTTCCCTTGGGGAAAAACACATTTTAACAGTCAAGCCTTGATTAGCTTGTCAAGGCACCCATCTCATTGTGCCATGGGGAAAGATTATGTGACAATTATGACAGATGAGTAGGTAATCTATACCTTGGATTAGCCACGCATCAAATATTAAAGTCTAATTCAATAAAAACTTTCCTATTTATTCGCATTCATCTTCTTGTATGTGTAATAACCTATAGCCGTGGTTTTCAAACTGCTTGATTTTTTATGAGCAGGTAATCTTGAGTTCTACATGTCTATAAAATTTAGGGCCCATCGAATCACTCATGTAGTAGATAATAAAGGCAAGCCATTCTGATAGTTTTTACCCTTAGCCTTAACATAGTTTTTGGCTCCTCAGAGGCATGCATAGTATTCCAGTTTATCCTGAAGCATATCTACTTTTGTGTCCCACTAAATTTGAAATTTTTTTTTTTTTTGGTGAACTGAATCTGAAGATTTCATTTGCAGCAATTAGGTGTGCTTTGTGCTGAGTTGCAGGAATGAAATGTCCTAGTATAATCAAACTATTTTCATTGAGAGAGAAAATGAAACTAGAAAAAAAAAGATTGGCGTTGGTGATATCACAGTGTGAGAGTTTTAGATTGGGATGAACTATTCCACTCACCAATAGACAATGAGGGTTTTAGTATTTATAATAATCTTATAGAGTTTACAATGTTGACACATATAAGTTACAATAAAGGACTCTGTTGGGGACTTATCACACTAATAGTATGTGAGCAGGAAGCTAAGAGATATGTATGGGATGTTTAGAGATCTCATCCAATATGGTTATGTGTGCATGGCCATTATCCTTTACACGCCCCCACAAGTGAACCATTCGGGGACAGACGGTGATTTTATCCTGCAGTAGACGAAATCGAGGGGTAAGAAGACTCTTGGTCATCAAGTTAACTAGTTGATCAGAGATTGGAACAAAATGAATATAAAGATGATTAGCAGTAACCTGTTTGCAAACAAAGTGGTAGTCAATTTCAATATGCTTTGTGTGAGCATGGAAGAGAGGATTTTCTCAAGGTACATGGTGCCAATGTTGTCACAATAGAGAAATGGGGGTGGTGAGTTAATCCCCCGATCGAGTAGCAATTGTCATAGCCAAAGGAGTTCAGCTTGTGCATTGGCAAGACCTTTATATTCAGCTTCAGTGGATGAGCGAACAACGGTGTGTTGCTTCTTGGAACTCCAGGTAATTAAATTAGGTTCGATAAAAATGCAATAACCACTCGTGGAGCGATGATCTTTAAGACATCCATCCCAATCAGCGTCCGTGTAGGCATGAAGTTGCTCATATGAGCAGGGTCGAATCTGAATGCCAAATTCAATTGTGTCTTTTAGATATTTAAGCAAACAGTTGACCATTATCCAATGTTCAGTGGAGGGTGAGTGCATGAACTGACACACTTTGTTGACCAAAAAGGCAATATCTAGTCATGTTAGGATAAGATATTGGAGAGCCCCAACAAAACTGCTACAAAATGATGGATCACTAAACGAATCACCAACATTTTGGGATAAGGAGGCATTGGAGCTTGGAGTGGTGGGCATTGGCTTGGTAGCCTCCATGTTGACACGGTGAAGAAGATCAATGATATATCTTGTTTGGGAGAGATATAAGCCTTGTGAAGTTCGACTAGCTTCTATTCCAAGAAAACAATGGAGATTGCCATGATCAGTAATGGCAAAATCATTTTTTTTTTTGTGAATGAAAATATATTAAAGAAAAGAAAAAAAGGAAATACAAAGCTACGCCATAGGCTATCCAAAGGCCAAGGCCAAACAAATGAAGAACCAAGGGGAGGGGGCAAAACAACCATCAAGGGGGATACAAGAAAAACTAGGGGTGGGGGAAAATTACATATCAAGAAAAGAATGGTACACTAAAAGAAGGGGGAGGGGAGAAACAAAAGAAAGAGGCTTCATCAAAATTAGGGGGAAGGGGAGACAAATGGAAGATTCCAAGCCAAAGGAAGGTGCCTATTTCTATAAGAATCTGGGCACCTAGCACACCTATAAGGATTTTATTCCTCACCTCAGAGGTGATGGCATTCCATATTTGATCAATAGAACGTGAAGAGGAAGTCTATCTCCTTTTATTTCTTTCCCACCAGAAATGGTGAATTGCTATATCCCATAAACACAAAATTCAACCATTTTGATGATACTGATAATTATGATGAAAGACCCATGTTGGAGAAATTGAAGAGCTCACAGCTTGAGCATTAGAATCCTTAATTTTGTTTCCAATAGAACACAAAAGCAAAAACGTTGGAACCATAAATGACTCCTAACTTCTGCCTGCTTTAAAGGATTATTCAATCCTCTGACATTCCAACAGAAAAATTTATCCATAAACCTGAAGAGAAATTAAAAAACAAAAGGGAGAAACCAAAACAAATATGTCAGAAAATTAACCCAAAATTTTTCGAGTCCCTTTTTTCTTCTTTGAAATAGGGGCATTTCCTTTAGGCTCTTTTCCTTTATTGGTGAGAATTTTTCCAAAAGTGGAGGGGATGGGGGCTTTATCAATCTGATCAGGGCCATGGTCTTTGCCCAATGAGAGGAGAATAGAAGGCTCCCTTACATCCCCAGGGAGAGAGGAATTACGGAGTCTACCAAACCTACGAGGAGGAGAAAAAATGGTGCTCTATGGATGCCACAAGGGTAGGAGAAGTAGGGGTGACCAAAGGAGAAGAGGGATCAATTAAGTGAGAAGAAGTGGGAATGGAAGAGGATGAGAGGGAAGAAGGGATAAGGGACGAGTTCGAATGGTGAGGAATAGGGTTCAGGTGGGAAGGTGTTACAACCGTACCCTAATCCGGTCTAATTTGAAATTTTTGTGACAGGCCTCGGATCGAAGATCGGAAGAACAACTGGGTTTTGACTCGTGGTTGAGCATTGCTAAAGGGGTAGGGATGACCCCACATGTTCGTGCATCGCGTGCCTATCTAACTGGAGGGGATTCATACCTTCTGATCCCAAACGGTAAGTGACCCGACTCCCCACACTTGATTTCTGGCATGCATCAAAATTGTCGAAAAGCCTTGAGCATGTCTGAGGCAACCACTCGTGTGGGACCAACCCTGGGATAGCAAGTTGTCAAGACAACAAGCTGTCTTGACCACTGGAAACAAGCCACCGAAAGTAGCTTGGACCTAGATCTGATTCTTGTTTTTGGTGGGTTGACAGGCTGCTGTCGAGGTTTTGATGCCCGTGGTTCTCGTCACATCATCATAAATGACTCCAGATGTTCCCAAATCATCCTCCACACCTTCCTCATGATGTGGGCACTATGGACCTAAATGTGTGGGTCCTCGTGCCCCAAAATTCATTTTAACCTGATTGGTTCAAAAGAGGTCCAAACCAAATAGACCCTAAGGCCCACTTAAGTGATAAATTGGGAAATGAGGATTCATTTCCTCATTTTCCTTGTGCCCAACGTAGGAGAGGAGAGAAAGAGGAGAGGAAAGAAGAAGAAGAGGAAGGAGAAGGGGTTGGAGGCCTACCTTGGTGCCGGCTGCCGTCGTGTTGACGGAATCACTGCCGGAGGTAAGTACAACCTCTCATACCACTCTTTCTCTTCATTTCAACCTAAGTAGGGCTAGGTATGGATGGAATCTTGATGTACAAACTATGTTAGGGTTGCAGGATGAGTGTTCTACCCTCCCGGTGTTGTTGCCGAGCTCGAACCAAGCCCAGTGAGCTCCGATAAAATGTAATGCCAAAAGACCAACTAGGATTTCAATCGTTCGATCGACGTATCTCCCAAATGGGTCGGTGGAATTGGAATTTTCATATCTTAGTATGATGCTAGGAACATCCCCTACAAACTCCATGGAACAAATCCTGACAATCAGGCTCGAGCCAGAAAACCCCAAAATAGTTGGACTGCACTGAACCTCCATCGAAAATAGCCCACCAGATCCACTGGGTCTATTTTCGATGGCATATTTTTTGGTGGACATGGAGCCTTATGTGCTCTCTATCACCTCCACTGAAAGCAGGTTTGATATTTTTGGTGGAAATGCCCTGTTTTCGGTGGTTGTTTCCGGTTACATTACTATCATTGAGAGACAGTGTCTGTACCCTTTGGGGGTGACCTGTGTGGGTCCCTCCTGATGTTTCCAATACATACTGATGTACGATTCCCTTGTGTCTAAGACAGTGATGCGCACGTGCCCTGAATCTAGAATTGAATTGATCGATTGGTGGCCGTACTTGGACTCGAATACACCCAATCGTAAAATAGGTGAGGGATGGACTATGATTATTTCTAAAATATTTATTATCATTAAATTTCTCAAATGTTTAGAATTATATATTTAATTATAATTATTCAAATACGATTACAATATACTACATTGTCATTATATGATTTTGATATGAATTGTATGGAAATGTATGACAGGATCCGGTGTGGCCGAGGTGGTACCGATACTGTGATCGTCATGTGTTTGGTTGTGTGTGTGAGATGGAATCCAACGTGGCCGAGGTGGTACCGGTGCCGTGATTGTCGTATATATGTTGCATTCATGCATTGATTATATGCATTAGAGTTAGTTATAGTCGTAGGTTACACTTTTTGGTCAAGGTCTCGCTAGGATGGTGTACCCCAGGACTGCATTTGGAAATGGATATGCTTCGTGGCCGAGGTCTTGCCAGTGTTGCGTAGTCCATACTCAACTGCTATTTGCATGCTAGATTAGGTAAATGGTCGTGGGTTACACTTTGTGGCCAAGGTCTCACTGGTATCATGTACCTCGGGACTGTATTTGGAGATGGATTATACTTTGTGGCCGAGGTCTCTCTGGTATCGTGTAATCCATACTTACTGTATCATTATGAAGGCATGTATTATATATATGGTTAGGTATCACTCCCTATGCTATACACCCTTGCCAATAGGGGTTGAGGTGTTGGATAACCCATTGTGGTATGTTTGATGTGTCTTTCCAAAGTTCCACTCCTGTGGTACGATGTGATTGTTGTCAGAGCCGGGAACCTGTCCGGTGTGGTTGATGTGTTATCGGTGTCGTGATTGCCAAGAGGGGGTTATCAGGGATTTGCTAGGTGACCCATGGATGCATACTGGGATCGACAGACTTCTAATCACTGCTACGGTTTGTATCGTTGCGTAGTCGATGTCATTTTCGAGACGAGGGATACAGCCTAATGTGCCGTAGTAGCATTTTCCAAACTTAGTTTGTATTGTTAGGTGGATAATCAACAAATAAACTGCATCATGAGCATCATGGACTGTGTTTAATTTCTGCAATCATGCATCATAAATTACTATTGTTATTGTCTTACTTGGATGTGTTTGACCTCACCCCTCACTGAGCGAGTTGAAAAGCTCACCCCACACATACACCCCTTTTTAGATGATGATGTAGGTACCATGGTGCCAATGGTTGGTGACCCAATATCTTCTGGGTCGGAGTATGGTGTGAACGACTGGTGGATGCCCGAAGCGGGAGAGCACGATCAAGACTGTGCTTGCGACCACTGTGCTTACGCTGCACTGTTAGATTGTACATCATACTGTGATATTTTTGGGTATAACTGTGGATTGTATATTGTTTTGAGATTTTATTATATATAATGGATGAATGTAACAGAATAATTCGATTATTGCTATTATATAATCATTAGATGCTTCCCCATCATATTTATGATTCCGCTACTATACTCTGATTTCGCTGCTTATGTTAGTTCGTGGTGTGAGACTGTGAAAATGTTAAGGTACTACTAACTGAGATCCTGGTAGGTTGTAAGATAGGTACGTGTCTTACTCATACCGCCGGTATTCCTAATGGCAAGTTGGGTCTACCAGGAATGGGGTGTGACAGAAGGGGATGGGGCTGATATGGGGGGAGCATTAGGTTCAAGTGAGAGAGGGGTAGTGTGGGGAGAGAGAGGGGATGAGTTCAGATGAGGGTGAATAGAGAATGGAGAAGGTTGGGAATGGATAGAAAGGTGGGTTACATGGGTTTGGGTCAATTGTTGGGTGGTTGTTGGTTTATTTTGGATAAGGCTGGTGAGTAAAGTGGGTTGGTCCAAAGAGGGACTTGAGAAAATCAGATTAATATAAGAGTTAGCTTCCAAGGTATCTTCAATGCTAGACAACTAGTTCATCGAGTTAAGGTTTGAAAAGGTTTGTTCTATCCGGAGATGGAAGGGTGGGAAGGCCTCAAATCATGGTCAATAACGTTGAGGTTTGAATGGAAAAGGCTAGGATCATGGGGTTGGCTACTAGGATTTGAATTCAAACTCTTAACAGATAAGGAATTGGCATCACCAACCCCTAAAATTGAGGGATCAAGCTCAGCCAATAATGCAAATGCGTTTTGGGTTGCCAAAAGTTGGTGAGATTGAATTACAGAATGGGATTGGTTTGGAGGATAAGCAGGAGCTGATTCTGCGATGGGCTGCCAAGTACACAACGGGTGATTATTCTCCTGCAAAACACGATTTTCGACCACCGTAATGGGCTGCTTCACCTGATTCCGGCCAATAATCTTATCCGATGAAGAAAGCGAGGAAGATTGGATACAATCAACATCATGATTTTCAGAATTGTATTGCCCTGAAGAAGAGCGAGACATGGTATCTTCATCATTCGAGGTCTCATCATCCTCAACATTAGAGACATGAACTTGAGCTTCTTTTGGAATCGTACATTTATTATCAAGGTGACCGAAACAATGGCAATGCAAGCATCTAGGCGGCAACCATTCGAACTTCACTTTTTGGTCAAAGATCTCTCCATTTTCAGGTAGAACAAAGATTGAGGAACCAAAACTAAACTTAGCAAATACATCCACCAAGATTCCCACATATGAGAGCCAATCTCTTGTCTTTGTTTTAACATCGGAATAACGGGGCGTTCCAATGAGGCTACCAAGAATACTCAAACCCTCATCAGTCCATAGGTGTAGAGGTAGTTTTGGAAAGTTAACCCAAAGAGGCAACGTACGGAGAATGTTTGGTTGCATTTTAACATTCGGTCCCCATGGCTGAATGATAATTGGCTTGCGAAAACAAACCACAGACCCTTGTCTATGGTGGAAAACATGTCTTCTTTAGATTTAAACGTGAATATAAAGACGTCGTTGTCCAGCATATGAAACTTAACATTGCGACAATGCTTCCATTGGTGTGACAGAGAGGTCTTCACAACTATATACGATGGTCGTTTTCCAAGGAAGAATCCAACTGCAGATGTAGCCCAACTAGCTGACCCGGAATTAATCCGGCAGAAGGTAAAAAAGCGATAGGTTTCCCTTCCAACGAGGCAGGCGGGACGCACTTAAGCTCTAACCCTTCTTCTTTAAAAGATGAACCAGCAAATAACCTAGTCCAAGGGCAGTCTGGGTTATCATTCAAAGCATTGCCATTACCAATAGAACGGGTGAGAGAGGGTGAAGTGTGCAAGGTTGAGAGTGGGGAGTTAATGGCTGGTAAAATAGTTGGAACCAAACTTGGTGGCTGTTGTTCAGGCAACTGCTCTAAAGATGGTGAAGCTAAGGTACCAGGGATGTTCGACTCAGATGGTTGGTGGTTGGGAGGGTTGGTGATGGGAAGAGGAGGAAATTCGACTGAATCTAGGCAGGCCATGATTCATCACCACAGCAAAAGAGAATGAAGGCAAATAGAATGAGAGTAAGAATAGACAGCAAGTAAAGGGATGGAGGAGAAGAAGAAGAAGAAGAAAGACAACAAAAGAAAGAGCTTACTGGAGAAGATGAAGATGGAGGAGGAGGATTCCTAAGGGAGGGGCGGGGGACTCGGGAGCCATCGAGCGTTATCTCATATATAGAAAAATCATTCCCAAGCTTGGTGATGAGTTTTTGAACCTAAGTGGTGGTAGACCCTGTGACAATGATATCGTTAACATGAATGAGAGTAAATAGATATTGGTCTTGATTACGGCAAACATAGAGTGTATAATCAGCAGATGATGCTCGAAAACCAAGTGAAGTAAAAAAGAACCCAAGTCTGTGAGACCAGGTGCAGGGAGCCCGCTTAAGACCATAAAGAGGCTTTTTAAGGTGACAAACATGGTCAGGGAAGGCTGATCAGAAAATCCTTGTGGCTGGGTCATACACACATGTTCAGTGATAGTTCCATGGAGAAAGGCGTTTTTTATGTCGAGTTGTCGAAGGACCAAACCACATGACACAACAATGGTAAGAACGGTGTGCACGGTGGTGGGATTGACACCTGGACTAAAGGTCTTGAAGTAATCGATACCTTCTTGTTGATGGAAAGCCTTCGCTACTAGGCGTGCTTTATAACGAGCAATGGAACCATCAGAGTGATGCTTGATTCGGTAGACCCATTTGTTACCCACAATATTTATTGAAGGATGGGGGGGGCATTTTTGAGTAAGGCATCAAATTCTTCACTCATAGCTTGTCGCCACTTAGGATCTTTGGAAGCAACTGTGTATGAGGTTGGTTCTACAGTATCAGGGCAATTAGCGTCCCACTCGAACTCAACCTCTAGAGTCATCCTCATACTCAACAACCTCTCCTACATTGTAGAATAGGATCCCACATGTGATCATAGAGTTTGTCTATAACTCAATAATTGTAATCTCTATATAAGAGCACCATTGTACACTCATTAGTGTTAATGCCAACATACAATTTCAACATGGTATCAAGAGCCGCATAAAGCTCCACCGAGCACCCTCCTCCTCCCTCTTCTACCATGGCCGAACCATCCCCACCTCCCATATCCCTATCTGGTGCTCATCATATGATATCTCTAAAGCTCACATCTAAGAACTATGTTTATTGGCGCACACAGGTCGTACCGTATCTCACTAGCCAACGCCTCTTTGACTATGTCACCGGTGATAATCGTTGCCCTCAAGACCCTATCAAAGCCAAGGCATGGCGTGAACAAGATGCCTTTATTATGAGCCTTCTCATCGCCTCTCTCTCTACAGAAGCCTTTTCATTAGCAGTTGGACGGACCACTAGCAAAGAGATCTGGGATGCACTCCATGTGCATTCAGTTCTCCATCTACAACCAGGATTCTGTCTCTCAACGTCTCTCTTCAAAATCTGGTTCACAAACCAGATGAAACCATTACTCAGTTTCTCCATCGAGCCAAGCATCTCTCCGATGAGCTAGCTGCTGCAGGGAAGCCCCTCCCATCAGAAGACTTTAACATCCACATCTTCTGGGCCCTACGCACTGAATATCAAGCCCTTGCCTCCATTATGATGGCACAAAAGGAACCCATCTCCTACACCGACATGCATGGTCTCCTTATGAGTCACGAGAACCTTCTGCACTCACGCCTTCCCATTGTTGATCCTGCCATCGATGCATCAGCCCATGTCACTCACCAAGGTCGTGGTCGTGCTAGTGGATTTGGTCGCTCTAATGCATTCGCTCAGAATCCATGCACAATCTGTGGACGCACTAATCATCAAACAGACACTTGCTACTACCGCCCACAGGGACCTACCAGAGCCACCATTCTACCTACCCCTCCCCATCCCTACAATCGGCCACCACCTCAACCCAATGCCTACCGTACTACACCCTTCCCTACCCCTCAACCTCCTACCATCGCACCTCCACCCCATCACCCCACACCTCCACAATCCTTCACCACCTCTTGGATCCCTGATACTGGAGCCACCCACCATTCCACCCCTGACTTAACCCAATTCTCCACCTATGATCCATACACAGGTAATAATCAACTTGTGGTTGGTAATGGTAAGGGTCTTCCTATATCTCACATAGGCACTGCTTCCATCTCTTCTCCCTCTCGTTCATTTTCTCTTTCTAATGTTTTACATGTTCCCACTCTCACTTGTTCTTTGTTATCTGTTCAGCAATTTTGCCGTGACAATAATGTTTACTTTGAGTTTCACTCTTCATTTTTCTCTGTGAAGGATCTGAAGACCAATCAAACCCTCTTCACTGGACACAGTAAGCATGGTCTCTATTCCGTTCCAGCGTCACCTTACGCCAATTTGGCCTCTGCCTCCTCTTTCAGTCGCTGGCATCATCGTTTAGGGCACCCTCATGAACGTGTGCTTCGTCTTTATGTTCTGCTTGCCAAATGGGCAAAGCTAGTAGATTGTCACTACGTGAAACTAGTACTCGTAGTTCCTCTCCTTTGGATTTGATTTTTAGTGATGTATGGGGCCCCCACCCCACAGTTTCTTCAAATGGGAATCGTTATTTTGTTATATTTTTTGATGATCATACTAAATATATTTGGTTTACTGCTTTAAAGTTGAAGTCTGATGTTTACTCTACCTTTCGTACTTTTCAGGCCTTGGTGGAATGTCAGTTCTCTTGCTCCATCAAGGCCATTCAAACTGATTGGGGGGAGAATTCCGTACTCTCCCATCTTATTTTGCCAAGTTGGGCATCCAACACAGGTTATCTTACCCTCATACTCATGAGCAACAGGGAACAGTTGAACGTCGTAACAGGCACATTGTTGAAACTGGGATTACCCTACTATCCCATGCCGCTGTTCCCTAGGCTTACTGGGATTATGCCTTTGAAACCGCAGTCTTTCTCATCAATCGCATGCCCTCCTCTATCACAGGTAACAAATCCCCCCATCAGTTAGTTACAGGCAACTCTCCGGACTACTCTTTTCTAAAAATCTTTGGATGCCTTTGTTATCCATGGCTCCGTCCTTACAATCATCACAAGGTTGAACCCCGTTCTGCCTCATGTGTTTTCTTAGGATATAGCCCTTCCCATCATGGTTGTCAATGTATGGATCTCATCACCTATCGTATCTATATATCTCGCCATGTCAGATTTGACGAATCTACCTTCCCATTTCACACTGCACCACCATCCTCATCAACCCAACCCCCTCCTACTACCCCTCCCCCGTGGGGCATTGCACCTAACATACCTACCCCTCAACCTCACCCTAGCCCTCTACCTACACTCCCAAATCCACCCATCCCTCTCCCTGCCACCCCAGACCCGCCCCTACCCGAACCACCCTCTCCCATATCCCCTCCTTTCTCACCTCACCTAACCCTAACCCTAACCCTGACTCCTCTACCACCCCACCCCGTCGCACCAGAACCCTACACGATCTCTATGCTGACCCCTTGACCCTCTCTCCCACCACCTTACCTGACCTGACTGAACCTACATGCTTCTCCCAGGCCCACAAGGTTCCTCATTGGTGTTCTGCTATGTCTGATGAATTTAATGCTTTATTACGAAATGGTACTTGGTCTCTTGTGCCTTACAGGGAAACTATGAATCTGGTTGGCTGCAAGTGGGTGTACGCATCAAACGGAAGGCAGATGGCTCCCTTGAGCGCTATAAGGCCCATTTAGTTGCTAAAGGATTTCATCAACAACCTGGTCTTGACTATCATGAGACCTTTAGCCTTGTCATCAAACCTACTACCATACGAACGGTCCTCTCCTTGGCCATATCTAACGGATGGGCTGTTCGTTAGCTTGATGTTCAGAATGCATTCTTGCATGGTATTCTATCTGAGGAAGTCTACATGGCTCAACCCCAGGTTTTTGAAGATGCCCTGCACCCTAATCATGTCTGTCGCCTCCACAAGTCCCTCTATGGGCTCAAACAGGCTCCTAGGGCTTGGTTTTATAGGTTAACTGAGTTCCTCACTCGCTCCGATTTTCGATCATCCCAAACCGACACATCACTATTTATCTACATGCAGGGCTCTGTTGTCACATATGTCCTTGTCTACGTCGATGACATCTTGGTTACAGGGAACCAACCAACTCATGTTCAGACTCTCCTTCATCAGGTTACTTCAGAATTCTCTATCAAGGATCTTGGTCGTCTCAGCTTTTTTCTTGGTATTGAAGCCCTATATCGGTTTGATGGTGTCCTCCTCTCTCAACACCGGTACATCACTGATCTCCTCCAGAGGGCTGGCATGACTGACTGTAAGCCCGTCACTACTCCCATGGCCACCACCTTTGTAGCATCTTCCACAGGGGGTGTCCTTCTTTCAGATCCCACCAAATATCGCTCCATTGTCGGTGCTCTCCAATACATCACCCTCACCAGGCCTGATGTGGCTTATTCAGTGAACCGTGCCTACCAGTTTATGCATGCCCCCACCGAAGACCATTGGACACTAGTCAAACGGATTCTACGCTATCTCCAAGGAACTAAGGATCATGGGTTGTTCATCTCCAAATCTAGTTCCCTCCAATTACAAGCATTCTCTGATGCTGACTGGGCTGGTGACAGTACGGATCGTAAATCCACAGGAGGCTATGCCATCTATATGGGTTCTAATTTGATCTCCTGGGCCTCTAAGAAGCAGAAGACAGTTGCACGCTCCTCCACCGAGTCTGAGTACAAAGCAGTGGCTGATGCCTGCGCCGAACTCACTTGGCTTCGCTCTCTCTTTGAGGAATTAGGGATCCCTGTTTCCATTGCACCCATTCTTTGGTGTGACAATATAAGGGCCACTTACCTTTCGGTCAATCCGGTCTTTCATGCTCGTACCAAGCATGTTGAAATTGACTTCCACTTTGTTCGTGATAAAGTCGCCTCCAAGGAACTTCAAGTGCAGTTCATTTCAACCCATGACCAGATAGCCGATATCCTTACCAAAGCTCTTAGCTCTACACGGTTCTCCTTTCTACGGGACAAGCTGCGGATTCGACCATTCAAATCCCCACCTTGAGGGGGTGTATCAGGGCAATTAGCGTCCCACTCGAACTCAACCTCTAGAGTCATCCTCATACTCAACAACCTCTCCTACATTGTAGGCATTTTTAGTGAGCACAAACTCTAGAGACTACTTGCAGTCCAATACTACCTCATGAGACAGCAGAGTTGGAATAGGATCCCACATGTGATCATAGAGTTTGTCTATAACTCAATAATTGTAATCTCTATATAAGAGCACCATTGTACACTCATTAATGTTAATGCCAATATACAATTTCAACATACAGCATCAAATAGAATGGTGGAAAGGAGAGCATGCGGAAGAGGGTGTTTGTAGCGAAGAGGTTAAGTTTAATTATGGGTTTTCTCACTCCTGCTCGAAGGCGAGTAATCATGGGGTGTTTACCAACGATAGGAGTTGGAGGCATTGGAGGTGGAGGGGGTAGGGAAGGAGGAACCGTGTGTTGAGGAGGTGAAGGAGGGGTAGATGGTGGAGTAGAAGGTGGGTTAGGTTGTAGTGATGGTGCACCTTGCATGGATGAGCATGAAAGAATAAGAAGAGGGCTGCCACTTATAATGAAAGTGGGGTTAGGGGTGTTCTCTCATCAATCTTTACATGTTGAGAAACATAGGTGCGACCTATGGTGGGGTCTAAGCACTTATACCCCTTGTGATGATTGCTGTAACCAATGAACATACATTGAGCTGAGCGTAGATGCAACTTGGTGGTATTATATGGTCGGGTTGTGTGCAAAATAATAGCTCAAAGGGAGTCCGATTGTTAAGCACCGTGTAGGCAGTCTGCTTATCAAGAATGTAGCAGTGTCAAAGGCAGGGAGCCAGAATGACATAGGCAGAGCTGCATGGGCTAAAAGGGTGAGCCCTGTTTATGTGGCTACATGATGGTAAAATGAAATAAAAGTGCTAAGAGCTTCAGACTGATTGGCAAGAGGGAATAACCACGTGAAGCGACTGTAGTCATCAATAAATAATANGGGGGGGGGGGCATTTTTGAGTAAGGCATCAAATTCTTCACTCATTGCTTGTCGCCACTTAGGATCTTTGGAAGCAACTGTGTATGAGGTTGGTTCTACAGCATCAAATAGAATGGTGGAAAGGAGAGCATGCGGAAGAGGGTGTTTGTAGCGGAGAGGTTAAGTTTAATTATGGGTTTTCTCACTCCTGCTCGAAGGCGAGTAATCATGGGGTGTTTACCAACGATAGGAGTTGGAGGCATTGGAGGTGGAGGGGGTAGGGAAGGAGGAACCGTGTGTTGAGGAGGTGAAGGAGGGGTAGATGGTGGAGTAGAAGGTGGGTTAGGTTGTAGTGATGGTGCACCTTGCATGGATGAGCATGAAAGAATAAGAAGAGGGCTGCCACTTATAATGAAAGTGGGGTTAGGGGTGTTCTCTCATCAAACTTTACATGTTGAGAAACATAGGTGCGACCTGTGGTGGGGTCTAAGCACTTATACCCCTTGTGCTGATTGCTGTAACCAATGAATATACATTGAGCTGAGCGTAGATGCAACTTGGTGGTATTATATGGTCGGGTTGTGTGCAAAATAATAGCTCAAAGGGAGTCCGATTGTTAAGCACCGTGTAGGCAGTCTGCTTATCAAGAATGTAGCAGTGTCAAAGGCAGGGAGCCAGAATGACATAGGCAGAGCTGCATGGGCTAAAAGGGTGAGCCCTGTTTATGTGGCTACATGATGGTAGAGTGAAATAAAAGTGCTAAGAGCTTCAGACTGATTGGCAAGAGGGAATAACCACGTGAAGCGATTGTAGTCATCAATAAATAATATGTAGTAGCGGTATCCCTGGAGAGATGGTATGGCAGCAGGGCCCCAAATATCTGAATAAATGAGCTCAAAGGGAGAGGATGCTCTAATGTTATTCACCGTTAAAGTTTCCATCTTAAAACCAATTGACTCGAAATGGAGTGGCCTCTAATGGCTCTTATACAAGATAATTGACTTACCCACAGCCGATGTGGGACTATCTCAATAATCGTGAATGGTAGCTTATCTGACTTGCCCAGCCGACAAGAGATGCATAGTGATGGAGATGAGGTGTGAGTGACTGGTAGAGAGGATCTGCAAAAAAGGGAGGCTAAACATCTTGAAGACGGGTGACCATGGCGGTCATATATGCTTGAAACATGTTCTCCAATGGATGCAGAGGGAGGGAGCTGACGAGGGAGATTAGATGCAAGAACGACGATAGAGCTGGGAAGCTTGTATAGCCCATCTTTAAGTGGACCATTGAGTAGTGTGGTCCCCATTTGAGGGTCCTTCACAAAACAAGAATGAGGGTGAAATTCCATGATTAAATGTTGTTAGCTATAAATCGACGAGCGGATAAGAGATTCTTGGTGACACGAGGCACATGTAACACATTACGAAGGTTAAAGCATGAGGAGAGATAATCCCACAAACCTGCTCCATTACCGACGCGAACCTGATCAGTGCCAGATAAGGTTGTGTGAGGGTCAAATTACCCATGTCAGTGGTAAGGTGGTGCGTAGCACCTGAATCTGGTTACCAGGTTGCATCAAGAGGTGTTGATGGCTTGGCAAGAAGTGCTGCAGGCTGTGGGTCACGGGCTTGATTAGATGGATTGAACCGATTGTAACAGTTCATGGAATTATGATTAGTTCTCTGAAAAATCTGACGTAGAGTGTGACCAGGAGGGGCTGAGAGGAGTACTGCTGATGAGAAAATGCATAACCACCATGGAAGGAGCCACGACCAACACTGGAATGTTGGCGGCCAGCATTGTAATTTTTCCCACGGTTGCTATTGGAACCACGGCCATGACAACGGTTGTTGGAGGAATGGCTAGAGGTGGGATTAGTGTCGCCACGTTCAGTGATGTTGGCCTTGGAAGTGGGTAGATGAAGGAGAGAACTACTTTGTTACTGGAGAATTTCTTGACTAAGAAGAAGACCGCTGAAATCATCCAGGGAAATAGGATAAAGTCGTGTGGTAGTAGAAGTGGCAAACGACTCATAATCAGACCCTAGTCCCTTGAGCATGCTGAGTATGATGTCCTGTTCAGAAACAGGTTGAGCTAATGCGGCAAGATTTCAACCACAGTTATGGCTTTGTGAAGATAATCAGGCAAAGTGAGAGTGCCTTTCTTAAGTTGCATGAGCTGGTACTCGATTTGCATTACCCGAGCTTGAGATTGAGAAGCATAAACGTGCTCGAGTGTGATCCAGGCAGCATGAGAGGAGGTAAGACCAACAATGTGAGAGAATGCCTATTCAGTGAGGGAAGAAATTTATCCAGCTTAAAATAATTTGATCTTGATGGCGCCATAGGGACTATGCGACATTCAGAGTGGGTGGAGGAAGAGGGGAAGTGGTGGAGGTGGAAGGAATATATTGAGGGGGACAGGGGAAGGTACCGTCGACATACCTATATAGATCATGGGCATGAAGAAAGGGAAGGAATTGAGACTTCCAAAGAGTACAATTGGAACGGTGGAGTCTGATGGGAAGGAGATGAGTCACGTTGGTGGGTGAGATTATAGGGAATGTGGTAGTGGCGGTGGAGGAAGTAATGGTGGGTACGAGAGGAGTAATGGTGGTGGGCAAGATGATAGGGGAAGGGGTGGTGGAGGTGTTGGATTTATGGGCTAAATTAATTATTCGGATTGACTAAATGGGTGAGAATCGAGTTGCATGAACCGGTTCGGTCCAAGTTTAGAGATATGCTGGCCCAACCCATTGTGGATTAGGGTTTTGGGTGCAGGACAGTATTATAAATACTAGGTTTTGGATCCCTACAGCCATTATTCACTCTTCCCCACTTTACCACTAAAGTGAGAGACCCAAGGAGGTTTAAGGGACTGTAGAAGATCCATAGCCAAGCCTAGAGAGCGAAAGTGGAAGTAACCAACATCAATCTTCTTCAACATACTTGGTGAAAGTTCAGATTTCGAAGGGTTACATGGGTGGTTTGGTCTTCATCAAGTTTTAAATCAATTTTGTTCATGGAGTAAGGTCATCAAAGATTGACGGGATTTTTGGTCCTCAATGGCAATGGCAGTGGGTTGATAGGTGTTGAAAACTTGAAATAAAAAAAAAAAA